>NW_027041850.1:364834-399580 GCF_033297395.1 Canariomyces notabilis
CGGGAGGAGGGTCTTCGGCCAGGGCGCGGACTGCCCACGAGCGGTCCAGGTACTCTCCCGGTTCCCGGTCAAACCGTGGACAAAGCAGATGTCGACGGCGGCGTCAGGGCAGTCATGCAGGACCTTCACTCCGTCTGGAAAAGAGGGGATCGGGGGACTCTCGAACGGACTAGGGTCCGTGTTGGCGTCTGACGGAGGATTGGACGGAGTCGGATTTCGGCTTGTTTCTTGCGGCGGATCACGCTTGCGCCGGCGATTCGCTCGCCAATGCCAGAATCTATACGTCATTTCGAGCGCGCTACCGGATCAGCTAGGAAGGGCGAGCCCAAGTAATTAATGCGTGGATCATCACGCCGTGGCCGAACCGGTTAGCTGCTGTATCTTGTCGTCTCCGAACAGAGCGCGCTGTTCGCGCAAGGAAAGGCGGGGTTGAGGCGAGCTGAATGCCGCAAGCTTCCACTCGGTCCGAGGCGTAACTAGCGCCCGCCCAGCGACACAGCCGCAGCCAATCGTTTTCGACGCCCCTGATTGGGCTGCAACATCGCGGTCGCAGCGTGTTCCTATAGCAAACGAGTCGGCCAGCGGCGCGAATGGTGGTACGCTGACGAAATGCCTCGGCCGTGCACTGTTCCAACGAGCGCAGAAGAGCGAGCAGCACGCGTGTGCTGGGAACGAAACAATCGCCATTCGTGACTGTCCCCGACGCATCGATCTCGCGTGGTGTGGAAAGCTTCTCGAAACGGAGGGACGGGAGGGTAACGGATCCAGGTACCTGACCAGGTACCTGACCATGGTGTTGTGCGTTCAGGTTGGCAAGCCGAGCTAACGAAGCGTACGCAGTCGCCTCCGTTCTCTCTGCCCGCAAAGGGCGCTGCCGCCGACCAATGCCGACGCGCCCCACCGAGACCTGCGCAGCGTACCGCACCGAGTTCAATGTCCCGCTCTTGGAGATTCGATGACATCACGGTGTGAGGACAAGCTCGACCGGCGGAAGCTAGGCAGATGTCCCTCGCGCCGTGGATCGGCCCGTGCCGCCCGTCGGCTCCCTCCGAGCTTTCCTCCGCCGGAGCAATCAAGAACCCCCCATCTTTCCTCCACGACACCCTACCTCTCGTAGTTTCCTAAATTTGGTCGGTCTGCTTGTCATGCCCCTCCCCTTGGTCCGCAGGGCCGATCTCCCTGTCCCGTCCAGACCAGTCACAAAATAACGCACGTATCGACTACGTCAATGCAGAGATACCAGGAGGCGTCAGCAAGCAATTTCTACGCACCCAGTAAGACAAAGCCCAACGCATTGAGAAGGGGCGCAAGGGGTCCTCTTTCAAGTTACACTTTTTTGCAAACAGCATACCTGGCAGTCCGGAGTTCGTCCCATAGCAGATGGGTATCCACATCGCTTGGACGAGAAGGCGGCTCGAGGAGGCATCGGGGAACGTGGACTGCGTCGGTTTTGAGACCGTCGCCTACACTAGCATTTGACGCCTCCCTGCCTCCGTCGCCGGCGCCGTTTGCAGCCGTTACGGAGCCGGTCCCACTCCGGGAACGGGAACACGGCCTTGGCCGGCGAAACTTCGGGCAAGGACCTGGTCCGTGCTTGCTGAGTCATCAATTGCAGTTGTGCGAAAGGCAAGGTTTTGCTTCCAGAGAGCTGAGCCACAGGCTCGCATCGAAGCGAAGAAGCGAAGCCAATGGCAGACAGAAGCGAGTGTCGACCAAGGCTTGGCCCAATCGGCCTACGTACTACGGATAGTACGTCAGGTAGAGGTCGTAGGCTGCCTGCACGAAAGGCTTATCTCAGGGACTCAGACCAGTGTATTGCGCGGTATTGGCCCCACAGTGACTTACGGGCCTGATTCAGCCAATCAAATGAGCCATATACTCCCTACAAGCCAACCGTTTTTTCTGGGCGTTCAGCAATAAAGTGGGGCCAGCCATGTACCATTACCCGCACGGGCCAGATTTCAGTCATCCTGTACTGGAACGCCCAGAAAAAACGTCTGAGTATGAGATAACGAAAGGCAGAATGTCGATCGCAAGTGTATACACTACTACTGTCATGAGAACTTGAGAAGGAAAGGAAGCCCCTCGCTACTACTGTATGTATGAAACGAAACTGAACTGGAAGGGAAAGAACAACAGTGTCAGAGGGACATGCCTCGAGTTTGAGTACATAGTACAAGTACAATAGTACATAAGGTACGTTACACAACAGTCACTGTACTGCTCCTGTCACCTGTGCCCGACCTGGGTGAAGTTTCCAGAAATTAGGGACACTGCCACACGTGGAAGGATTCCATCGTTGGACTTGAACCTTAATGATTACTCAATTATAAAGGTTTTCACCATCGCCCCATCAAAGATCGAGGGCGCGTTCATGCGAAAGAAGCCGATGCGGTGGAAAGTGCCACCAACTGACTCGCCAGGGAGCAGGAGCAACCCTTCAACAGGCTGGATCCGCTGCCGACCGAGCTTGATCTTGCTCATTCCAAGACAGATGAGCTTCAAAGCGGGATCGAGATGCTCGTCCAGAGGGTCTAGTGACCCGTCGCCCACAATATATGGAGTGCCGACACTGGTCAAATCCTGTTCATCGACCAACGAAATATCCCACATCGGCTCAGTGTCCTCCGCAGGTCTCCATGCTAACTCCACTGCCCTGGCCTGAACTTTGAGAAACCCTCCCGTTACGGGCCCGAACGGGAAAGTTGGATCAGTATCGACGTGGCACTCGAGAATCGTCAAGTCAAAAGCCTCGCGATCGCTGCGCTCGCCTTCGCTGTCAACAATGCCACCGAGGCCGATGCTTGCCCAGCTCCAACTCGGCGCAATGAATCCTGCCTTTCTCACCTTTTCAGGCTTGAGGATAAGGTCCTCACCCGAGGGACTGCGCTTGGTAGACCTCCAATGCAGCTCCGAGAATAAGTTGTGCTCCCACATCCCCGCAAGGTACTTCCACCCCGTTCGATGCCCTACCTCGGTTGCGAGGGCGGATATGGCGAGCAATTTATCAGCGCAGTATGTGAGATCCATCTCGCTATAGTCGGCGCGGATAGCCATCCACCGATCCATAATTTCGGCTTGGTCATGCTCATCGCTGCTTTCATTCTCCTTCATGTTGGGTCCAAGAGAAGTCTGATAGGGAGGACCGGCGTCGGGGGCCGCTCCGGGGTTGATGGAGCGCTCTCGGCACATCCACATCACCCCGCTTCGTCCGAAGAGAAGTAAACGCTTGGAAAGAACGCGCTCCTGTAAGGTCCAGGCCCGGGAGCTGATTGGGTCCGCGGAGGCCATGTACGGAGCACGATACGCAAAGGTTAGGGTCGCCGAGGAGCCGTCAGGGGAGTCCAAACTGATCTGGAAAGGCTCAACAAGATACCGTGGAGGACTAGGCGGTTTGAGAAACCCTTCTGAGGCTGCTGCGGCGCTAGCTGCCACGATGCAAAGCGAGCTTTCCTTGTATACGTCCGCCATACGCGGCAGCTCTTTCGCTTTGTCCTCGGCCGAGTCCTGTATAATGCACAAGGCGTCAACCCAGAGGTAGTGGAAGCCGAGGCGATGTGCCACTCCGATCGCGTCCGAAATCGTACGTGGAGTCCTCGACAGATCTAACCCCCTGCACAGCTCGCTGATGGTCGCTTTGGTGAGGATGTAGTCCTGCTTCGGGCCCCAGACGTAGCTGAGGACGGCATATTTGTGGGCACCATCTTGGGCATCATCGGCGGAGATGGCAAGCCGCGGGTGATTGGGATCACGCACATCGATCAGTCGTGTGGCCTGGAAAGTGCCACTGGCAGCGCAAGATGCACCATCGTTGTCGTTACAGTGCTGAAGCCAGGACTCAGCGTGTGGTGCCCAGTCATTCAGATCGGCTGCAGAAACGGCAGCCCATTTACCTTCGAATATTGGGGCAGCCTGGGTGATGTCTTTCTCTTTCACGTTAGCACTAGTATGAAAGGGGGACGGCTTGTTCATGCCTTCACATATAACTTCCAGGGTCATGACCACAGCGCCGTCGCCAACCGTCATCTCCTGGAGGGAGCAGTCGCCTTGGCCCGACGGGACCACCTCAACAGTCACTTTGACGAGATTGAAGAGCTGGCTGCCGGGGTACCTCAAGAATTCGACCGTGATATCTGCTTCCGCAGTGCAGTCGAGCGATTCCATAGAGAGGAAACCACCGTGATTCGTCCCATCGTCTGGGTCCTCATCCTCCTCGCTCTCATCTTCTGCGTTAACGTCTTCATTCTCTGCTGCTCCGTCCTCTTGGTTCTGCTCGGATTCTACCTCCTTCCCGTCGTTACTGGAAGAGAAAAGACTGGCGCCGTCGGAGCGAGACCCGTTCCAGTCCCGCATCCAGTACTCGAGCTCGGAGTTGGTGAGAATCGCGTTTCCAACCACCTTACACCAGTGACAACCGTCGAGAGTCGACGCATATATATCGCGGGCCAGCCTCCCGTAAGATACTGCATAAGAAAGTGAAGTTGCTGAAGGGTGCGATGCGATCCATGTCAGGTCCCGACACAGCGATGCGTTGAAGATGTCTCGTGCGCAGCCTCTGCAGACCCCTGACACACCTGCGGATACGTCGCTTGAAGTCGGAGTTGGTGGGGGCTCAAAGTTCCTGATAGGCTGTGGCAGCCCATGGCGGGAGAGCATGATGCCGGCGGCCAGGATGCAGTGAGTCTACGAAAGGCAGATCAACGGTACGACAATGCGGACAACGAGCTGTATGCGTCTCGTTCAAAGCGCTGCGCCGCCGCTGCTCCGGACCTCCATGCAGGTAGGACCTCTTGTTGTAGCGCCCTTCTATTCTCGGTCTGCGAGTTGGGGCGTTAGGCATCCCCTCTTCCCACCCAGGGTACCCCAAGGCAAAATCTGCAGGAACTAATCGGGAAAAGCGTGATTCCTGAGGGCTGATGCCCCCTTATCTGGTACCGACTTCCTTGTTAGTGAGTTAGTCTTTGCTGATTCTGTCAACCTGAAGGGTCGGCTACCTTTCTTATACTTGCGGCAAATCATTCTTTGGATCTCCGAGTATTTTTACCTTAAAACTAAGATTTCATCTCTCTTGACACTAGCAATCTCGAGCGCCTCAAGCACACTGCTAGGATGAGTGAGGAGATATACTACTGTAGTTCAAGTCAGGTCTCAGGAGGCAATGGAGCGGGTCTAACACCAAGCGGTGCGGATATTGACAATGATACCATAAGTCATATCAATCAAACTAGACAACCTACTATCCAGGCTCACTACACTCTAACAAATCATCATCCTCATACCCGCTGGCTGTTGTCGGTAACCTCGCCCACTATGCCGTCCTCCTCGGGAGGGTCCTGGATGCCCGTGAGCTTGGTGATGACAGACGCGGCAAACATATCGCCGCTGACGTTGACGGCGGTGCGGAAGCGGTCCAGGAACCAGTCGATGGCAATGATGACGCCGTACATGCCCGTGATGGGGACGTTGACGCTCTGCGCGATCATGACGGTCAGGACCAGGGACGAGCTGGGGATGGGCGTCGTGCCGATCGAGGCCAGCGTCGACAGCAGGCACACAATGGTGTAGTCGGCGGGCGTCAGCCGGATGCCCTGCGTCTCGGCCAGGAAGACGACGCACAGCGGGAAGTAGATGGCTGTCCCGTCCATGTTGACCAGGCAGCCCAGCGGCACGCTGAACTTGTTGACCGTCATGGGTACGCCCCGCGCCGCGACGCACTTCATGGTCACGGGCAGCGTCGCGGCCGACGAGGCGGAACCCCACGCGGTCAGCCAGGCCGGCGAGCACTTGAACCAGTATGTGTAGGGGTTCTTGCGCGTCAATGCGAAGAAGACGATGGGCAGGGCGATGAAGAGATGGATGGCCATGTTGGTGACGCCGCCGCCGATGAGGATGCCGAGGTTGTAACCAATGTTTCGGATGTCGAGGCGGAAGAGGTTGGGCAGGATCAAGAAAAATACGCCGATGGGCGCAATCTTGATGAGGAAGGTGATGATTTTCGTGATCAAGTCCTCAATCTCCTCCAGAGCTCGCACAATGTGGGAGGTTGGCTTGAGGAGGTAGCCGATCACCACGGCAGTCACGAGAATGCCGAGCAAGGCGTCCTTGGCCAGCGAGTCGACCACGTTTTGCGGAATCAGCGAGTCGAACATGTCCTGCACCACCTCGTGGATGTCCACCTCTTGCCGCTCCTGGTACGTTTCCGCATCGTCTGCGTCCACTGCGAGGCTGGACCCTTCAGCCCTCTGCATCAGCCGCCCCCAAACGAGATCCGTCAAGATTGTGCTGATGACGATGGCCAGCAGCGTGGTAGCGACGTAGTAGATGATGGTAACCCTGGCCAGCTTCTGTCCGCCGTCACCCGACATTTTCTGCAACCGTTGCACGGCGAGAACAATTGCAGTGACGATCAAGGGGAGCACTGCGCAATGGCAAAACGAAGATACGTTAACTAAGGGTCTCATGGATCAGCAGAGTAGCACTGGGACTTACCGCAAGCTCTCAGTGCACGCAACCACAGCCTGCCAGGAATGCCGACGAGCGTGACGGCTGCCGGGGGGACATCCTCAACGGTCGAAGTGACAGCGACACCGATGGCGATGGCAAGCACAGCGGCAATGACGATTTGCGTGGCGGAGCCCGCCTCGATGAGCGAGTGCCACCATGGCTTTTTCTCGTGAACCTCCTCGGCCTGATGCTCAGTTTGCGAGCTGTTTGACGTTTGGCGCTCGGCGGCGCCAGTATCCACCCCGTGAGTTTTCTCGCTTGACATGATGATGATGTTGGTGTTGGCAACGACCAACTCAAGTCGAAAAACGTCACTTTGACTCGCGCCCGAGCAGGTGTTGCACAAAGCGCAGCGGAACGATCTAAGACTTTATATTTTTTAATATAGCGTTGGACAGAAACCGACCATTGCCACAGCCAGCATTGAACCGAGCAATCGGTTTATCACGGGGCATCTTTCTGATGTCGGCTTGGTCTGGGTGCTTGGCACATAGCCAAGCGTTTGTTGACCTGCCCAATCCAGACCAAAGTAAATCCTGTGTGTAATGGGTGGTGCCAATCGGTGGCATTCTCAGCAGGTGATCCCAGGAAGCAGCACAGGATGCCTTGGCTCTGCAGCTGGGCAAGAGCAACCCAGTGCCAACCGCAGCCCCTATACTAACCGCTAATCCACAGTGTGAGTGCGCCTCCACCTGTAAGTTCCAGCGGACCCATTTTCGGCCGTTTCTTTCAAGCTTCCCCGCAATGCCCAGCTTTGCCCAGCCTTGCCCAGAGCTGCGTCCACGTTTTGTCAACGATAAGCACTGACAATCTGGCCAGAATTGTGCTATGATTGGTGTCGAAGCCTTCGCCAGGACGACCTCGCCTTGTCGACTCCATTTCGCCGAAGCGGTCGCTCGGTGAGACCGATAATAATGAGATAAGGTCGGGTACTTTTCTGCCGCATCACCGTCGGATATGAGTATAATAGGCCGGGGTGTCGACGCGGGCGATGTCCAATCTAGGCCGTGACAGGATTCTCGTCAGCCGGGCGATGATGATCCGATACTGCCCCATACAGTACTTCGTACTCTGAGTACTGTCCCGAGTGTCCTCTGAATGCTCCTGCGACTCGGAGTTTGCTGGAAAAGAAATGCAGCAAAAAGATGTCGTCGCAGGCTACTTAAGGAACGCCAACTTCCCCAACCAGAATCCATCTGCACCAGAGATCCCCCTGTCAAGGGTCCAAAGGCGCAAGCAAACCCGGTCCCAGAACCGCAGCCAAATACTCCAACTTCTCCTCCGGGATGGCGGCCTTTCTCAGTTTCTCAGTCGCATGGTCAAACTTGTTCCAAACCTCGATGAACTTGTGCTGGCCCTCATCACTGGTCCCTATCCCCTTGAGAGCGGCCCGCATGGCCTCGTGGCTCCTCAGCTTGAGGTAGCGCTCCAGCGACACGCCGGCTCGGGCCGTGGTGCTGTCCGCCCACCCTTGGTTTTTCGTGTGAATGGCGGCCACGCGGGCGCAGTGCATGACGAGCGCAGCAAGCCCGGCCGCCAGCGCCGTCGCCACCGAGGAGCCCGTCCGCGGCTGGAAGTTCTCGAGCAGGTTGCTATCCAGGTACGACCCCCGCCGGTCAAAGACGTTGTGCCCGGGCAGGATGAAGTCCATGTTGATGGGATCGCCGGCCATGGGCCACACGCGTCCGTCGGCCGTGGCGGCTCCGATGCGGAAAATGTTCTTGACGTTGAAGCGCGCCGGGTAGTCGAGGTCCGGATGCGCGCCCCGGTCGCTGGCCGAGCAGAACATGATGATGTTGTTGTCGTAGGCAGTGCGCAGCGCCTTGTCGAGCCGCCGGATGTCGTCGCCGTTTTCGGGCGTCTCCTGGATGGTCCACGACATGGAGATGATGTGCACTTTGCGCGCCACGGCGGCCTCGACGGCCTGCGCCGCGCTCTTGGCCGTGATTTGAGGGACGCCGTCTTCTGACTGGTACGTGTCGAGCTTCAGGACTTGTAGCTTTGCCGTTGGGCAGATTCGCGTTATCATGGTGGCCATGACGGTGCCATGACCGGTGCTTGTGACGTAGTAGGGGACAGGCATGTTGTCCCCGAGCCCCCGGTGGAACGACACCCCGCCGTGAATCTTGCTCCGGAGAGCGGGATGGCAGTTGTTGACGCCGTCGTCTATCAGGGCAACGATGATGGGGTCCTTGAGCTCTGGCTCGTCTGTGCGAAGCTCCACGTTTTGGATCAGATCGGCAAAGGCATTCATGCAGTCGAGCCACCTGTGAGATTGCAAGTCGCGGCCCATCGTGCCCACCAGTGCAGCTCTTTGTTCACTCGGCGTGACGAGCCGTTCGAATCCTCCATCACCATCACTGTTGAGGAAGACACGGATGTCTTTTTGCTTTTGCCGCAGCCGCTTCTCGAAGGCTTGAATGTTGTCGAATGTCCTTGCTTGTGATTCCAAGCCCTGATATTGGAAAATGTGGTCAGAGAATGGGGGGAATGATTGGAAGCCGCTCGTCATGGATGATGACAGGTGACGGGGTGTGTCTACTACCCACCTCATTGACCTGTAAATGCACCACTTCCAGCTTCGTCAGTTCTGGCAATCCTTCGGGCTCGCTCCATGCCCTCAGCGTCGTGTTGTTGCCACTCCACTGAAGATACAATCGCGTTACGTTCTTGCACGCCCTTTTCAGGAGTTCTGGACATAGGTCGGTTTTGCGCCAGTCCAAAATCTCTACGTCAAAGTCCTTGAGCGATTTTTCGATCGATTCATCGCTGTGAGGTCGCTCGGGATCATCGATTACCGTGATTTTGAAAACTCGCTTTACCCCCTTGCCCTTCAGCCACTGGGCGATGGACTCGAACTCGTTCCGTCCGCGACCCACTTTGTTCCCCGAGAGCGCGTGGGCAAAGCGAGAGTTTGGCCTCACTTGGGCTGAAGGCAAAAGGTAGATGGGATTGAAGGAAACATGTTGGAGAACATCGTAGAACTTGATGTGCTCGAAGCTTTCGAGGAATTCGCTCTTCTGGATCGGCTCTGGTCGCTTCGAGAAGTCGAAGAAAATTTGCAGATCTTTTGGGGCGAAGGTACTGAAGTTAGTCCAACCACCTCATCATTCAAAATCAAGCATGGTGGAAGGGGCCGAGCTGACCTGTGTTCAGCCCAAATAAAAACCGGACGGCCTTGTCGTGGTTCCTGTGGTTGAATGTTGTGCGGAGATAATGCAACCTGAGTTCGTCTCTGATAGCATCGGCAGTCTCAGCTGTCACGGTTTTAGCACTGTCGCTTTCACGAGGTTCCAACTTTGCCAGGCTTGCGGTTTGCCTTCGCGGAATGCCCGGTGCTGGCTCGACAGGAGTCGCCGTCCCAGGAGTTCGTGAAGAGTCCGGTCTCGAAGGCTGAGAGGACTTGTCATGGGATCTGTCAGCAGCACTGTGCCCAGTTGTTCTGTCAGATTCTCGGGCTTTTGGCTGATTCTTGGCCTCATCCTTATGGACGACAAGCCACGACGAGTCCTTCGATGCTGCCGAGATTCCGGAGGTCTCACGCAAGCCGACCCCGCCCGAAGCAGCCGTAAGCCTCGTCTGTCTTGGCTCGCTGGGCTTTGTGATCTCAACGCTGGCCCTTTGCGCTAGACGGGTATAGTTGTGGTACTCGAAGACAGAGTAGTTGTCGGGCTCACGGGTAAACTTGTCTAGTGCCTTGTCCCCCATTTCGATGAGAGTTTTGACAACGTTCAGCTGCTCGCCGGTGCACCGCGAATATTCGACGGCCAAATGGAGCGGTGTTCTCCCCTTAGTGTCCTGAGCACACAGTGTCTCCTCCTTGGCAGCCTCAACGAGATGTATAATGGCTGTCGGATAAAGGCCCTTCAGTATGGCGGCATGGATGCAGTTCTGGTTCTCCTCAAACCTCATGGCTAGGAGCTCGTCAAAGGTGTCTCGGCCGAGCTCATCCAGCATCTCCCACATGGTCTTGACCACAGACTTTGCCTTTTTTCTGCGGGTGATGGCTATGTAGAGCGGTGTGCGCTTGAGGCCGTCCTTTTCCTTCATAAGCTGCGGCTGCTCCCTGATTAACATCTTCATCAGCCACTGGTGAGCCTCCTTGTGTATAGGAGCAGCTGCGAGCGTGTGTAGGAGGTTGCGGCCATCCTCCTTTCGCCTCACGAAGCTGCCGTATTCTCTCTGGAAGGCTTGTGCGCCGTCATCATCAAGAGTAAACTGGTTCCCGTCGAGCTTCTTGAGAATCTCGTCAAAGACCTGCCTGACCGACTCGGATTCCGAGTTGGACTCATTGTCCGAGTCGTTGCCCCAGTCCTCGGGCCGAGGTGTGGACATTGTTGCGAGAGAGATCTTCGAAGGTGTGTTTGAATTGGTGCCGGCTGCTGTCTCGATTGATGATTGTCTATGAACCTCATCCGGCTAAGGTGAGGTAGGCAGGTAGACTACTTCGTGTTTGTGTCAGAGTGCTTAGCACCGCTCGCTCATGGAAAGCGGGAATGGAGGGGCTGAACGGCAGCCTTCTTCACCCCCTTGCACCCCTGAAACTCCTAGCGCTGACATTATCTCAGGTCGTAGTAAGCAAAATCACACACCATTGGATGCACTAATCCAATTCGGCCCTCAACGCTTCCCTCACGCCCCCCTCCTAACTCGACAAGCCTTTTTTCACCCCCCCCATCGTTAGCGGGGTTACTGTGATATGAATGCTCTCTGTCACCAGCAGTCTGTAGTGGATGCCCGACAGCCCCGTCTGTCATGACTGACCCTCTACCGTCGGTGGCATGAGCCAATTAATACTCCTTTTGTCCACAGTCCAGGAATTTCCGTCATGGAGCTTTCACCACCACTAAGTGATTCGGCGTTTCAGGAGACAGACTCGACTGAGGGGCAGGCTGCCTTCTCGCTGGATATCGGACTGGCTCCCGTTGGTGACCAGGGGAGCGCATATCACTTCAAAAACGACCCATCTGACCCATTACAACGAAAGAACTGGACCGAACGCAAGAAGGAGGTTGACATCCGCGCATCATGCCTTGACATTGTCCATGGACTGCTCGCTCAGGAGCAGCCTGTCTTCTGCACACTGTTGGTGCTGGAGTTCCGCTTCGACCCGCGTAAGCATGGACGCCGTATTCTGTCGGCCGATATTGAGCTCCGATTCTCCAGCGATAGCGGCTCCGACCCCGAAGTCGCCCGTATTTCGCCCATTGGCCGCCTCAGCCTTGTGCCCTCAAACCAGGAGGAGGTCACGACGCATGCGACCGAACTCTCTGCAGGTTCGGCCGCATCTCTGCCGGTTGATTTGGGAGTATCGTGGACGTGGTCCAAGGCAGTCACCAAGACAGTCAGCGATGCAGCCACCGTGATCGGGTCTATCGACACTCTAGGTCGCACCTGGGGCAAGAAGAACAGCGCTTCTTGGACCTTGATGGAAAACCGCATGACCAAGACGGGGATTCCCTCGTGCATGAGAGCTGCCATCCTCCTCTATCGCGAGGACGAAGAGCCTTTCAAGTGCGATTTCACCATCAAGGCCAAGACAGACTGGCAAACATCGCTGAGAAACCTGCTCGGGTCGACACCGCCCGACGACCCGGTCCTGTTTGATCCCACGCTGGCCTCGACCAACAACCTGCGGGTATGGGACGAGTTGGCTTTGGGTTCGCTCGATATCGATTCATTGTCCGACATTACTCATTCGACTATCCTTGAAAGTGCGACTAAGAGAGTTGGTTAGGTGTGTTGGAAAGAAATGCACGGCATCTTTCTTGACACGGAATGATTGACAATGAGCTACCGTTAGTAGCAGGTTAAATTCTTGGGCATCATAATAAGAGAGGAATGAGCAACTGCACGGGGTCTTCTGTATTTTCGGCTCGGCCCCTCGAACTTGAACCTGCACTCATCTTCCAATCAAGCAAAACACCAGCACATTCATCTACGTACTGTCGGGTGTACTCCGTAGAGGTTTTTACTTTTTACCATGTTGCATTCCCCCTGCCCTTTCAGCTTTGGCTTTGGTTAGATCTACCCCAATGTTGGGCTACAAATGCCTCGGGACAGGGGGAGCCTGTTGGTGACCTGCTGTATCCGTGGCACTGGCCGGCAACTGCGTCTCGCTTAGGCAGGTAACGTTAGGGAACTCACTCAGCAGTCAGCACCTAGCTCAGCTCGGCCGTCCATGCGTTCACCCGTCCATTCAATTCATCCATCCACATCTCATCAATCATGCGCCCGAAGGAACTCGCGCGGTGAACCTGAACCAAGCCAAACCCCAGAATCCAGTCATCGCCACTCATCACGACGCAGCAGTGTCCTCGGGAGGCACAAGAGACTTCGATGGCACAACCTGCGGCTTCATCGGACTCCTTGGGCTTAAATGTCTTCAAGGAAACAGAAAAAACACACGTCGAGCATGTCCCCCCACCTATATCCTGCACTTAATAAGCTAACATTCTGTCAGTGTGGTCTCTGTTCACGGCCTGTACGGCTCCAGAGAGGGTACCTGGATAGTTAACGGCTCATCCTGGTTAGAAAAGTGTATCTTTGACAGAGTCTGGGCGCGCATTGTGCAGTATGGATACAGCTCGGGACATGAATCTACAGTCTTCACCTATGAAGGCATCAGAGACGAGGCGACCAAGCTCCTGGTGAGCCTTGTCGAGCTGCGAAACGGGGTATGCCTCATGTCCCGCGACACTAAAGTGACATGACGGTTCAACGGCTAACGTCAAGCCTAGCCTAAGAGTGAGGTGCCAATCGTCTTTATTACCCATGACATCGGGGGGATTATTGTGAAGGAGGTAGGTGAATAAGGATTTCCATGCCAGAAAGAGCATGGACGCTTGTATTAACAACCCGAATTTGAATTAGGCTCTCCGACAAGCAAAACATGACCCGGAACGGTTCACAAGAATAGATTCCTCGACACGTGGCCTGGTTAGTAGCGTCCACCGGAGACTCCGATGGCCATGTGGTGCTGACTATGATTTGATGCTCTCCTTGAGATATTCTTTGGTTGTCCTCATCGATCTGTCACTCCACGGGAGCTGGAGAAGAGCATTGTCAGGTTAATGGCGACTGGACCCCATCATCAGCGGCCTTCTACAATCATAGACAAAGCGACAGGGCTTGCCCGTGCTATTCGCAAGATCAATGATGACTTCTTTCACAGCAAGAGCCTCGCCCAGACTGTCGTCGCAAATGTCTTTTCAGAAAACCAGGATCAAGAACAACAGGCAAATCCTCCCCACCCCCATGAATGTCGACATACCGTATGCTGACTATCAGCTCTAGGTTTTCGATAGGTTTATGGCGACGCTTGATATTCCCATGGAATCAAGGATGGCATCTAACCTGCCACACGCGGAGCTTCCCTCGCTAGGTAGTCTTGGGACCTTCTACAACAATAGGCTTGAAACGGTTCTCAAGAATGCCTTTGCTGGTAAGATTGCGGCGTTATTCAGGCTTGTCAGCCCAGCTCGCTAATTGCCTTGCCTGGTACTGTCGGCAGATCAGCGCTTGAACCCGGAATTCCTGGAGGCCGTTGAGAAAAGAGAAATCAAACACAAGGCCCCCCCTTCTCTCGCGGTGACTATCACCCCCTGTCTACAACCAGTCTTCTCTTGGATCGACAACCATCCCGAATTCCTCCAATGGCTCAAGGGACCGAGAACAGGCATATTGCACGTACACGGCCGAACCAACGTTTCCGAATGCTCACAATATCTATTCCGCGTCCTGGAAGGGATGATAACTCGTCCTTGGGTCGCAAGCCGATCCGTATACTACTTTAGGTTCAGTACCCATGACGTTCGCAAAAACTGTCTCAGCAAGATGGCCACAGCGTTTTTGAATGATCTCCTCCAGTGGCGTACTCAGATGACACCGCTTATGGCCCTTGGTGTGCGACCTCCCCCGTTTGCTGAGAGCTGGACGGACAAGGATGCATGGGCAACCTTTAACGATTTGCGAATCAGGACCGGGATCGGCTGGGAGCAAATATTTGTTGTTGACGGACTGGACGAATGCGATGAGTCACGGAACATATTCCTATCGGATATCCTGAAGGAGATGAACCGCTCCGAACAAAAGCTCAAGATAATCATCACGACTACATCGAACTCATCGGCTGGTCCGGATATCAAAAGTATTCTGGAGGGGTGTCCCACGATTGACCTCGATCAGGCAAATGAGGTTTCATCTAGCCCGACACAATTCATAGAGGACCCGGCAGCATATGCCCGGTCACTCAAGGGATTTGGAGTTGGGGTTCTTGGCCTAGTTCGGCACGCATTTGTTTCGGAAATCCTGGAGTGGGCGCTCTATTCTTTCAGGCCTCTGCGCAGCAGGGAGTTAGCCACTGCTCTTTCTTGCCGAGCCTCACCCCAAAACCGCACCAGCTTCCCTCAAGTCGCGGCCGTTGGAGATACAAGCCTGCTATCTGACATTCAAGAATGTTTCGGTCCATTGCTGGTCTTCAAGAACGACGAGCTACACTTTGAAAGCCCTGACGCCCGGGAATATCTTGCTAAGATCTTGAAGACCGTCTACAAGATCCCAGCTACTCGTTGTCACCGTGACATCGCCCGATCGTGTCTTCACTATCTCGAGACCAAGGAGGTTCAGGAGCGGTTAGGTCGACTTATGAACCGTGAGAGTATCTCCCCACTTGAGGACTGTATCGATGGAGCCGACGACTTCCTCTCCTACGCAATTCGCTTCTATCCAGCGCACGGGGACCGAGCTACTACCGGCAATCACCCATCCCAAGCCAAGAACGACCAAGAGCTTCATGTCCCCTCCATTGTTAAACAGCTTTATGTCAAATATCCCACCGCAGCTTATTGGCCGGCGGTGGCACCCTCATCCGATCCTGATCCACCATTCTTGTCGGCTTGGCTCGCAGCATATAGCGTCGAGGAGCAGAAAGACGCACCCACCTCCACCTCGCTGCTTACAGCAGTACAGCTTGGCCAGCCACGCCTCGTTCGGACCCTGCTGGGCACGGCGACCTTGGGTTGGAAATTGTATGACCTTCAAGCCTTGCTAGAAACAGCCGCTCGATCTGGAGAAGTGTCGGTTCTCTCGGACCTGATGCACCACATCATGTCTCAGCATCCCAGTTTCGAATGGCCTCCTGCATTCTTATGTCGGATAACTTGGCTCGGATTGACGGACCTTGTGAAGTTGGCTCTTGAGGCTGGTGCTGCTGCGGACTCAATGTACGGGGTTACAGGACCTTACTACAATTGGAGACCCCTTGACTTTGCAGTTGCCAGAAGCCACACCGAACTGGTCGAGTTACTTCTACGACACACTGACTTGGAGCCTGAGCATATCCTACGGAAAAGTCACCTTCTTAATACCGCCTCAAGACAAGGAGACCCCGATATTGTCGCCCTTCTCATCCAACATGGAGCAGAGGTAGACTTCCAAGAGAATGAAGATGGTATTCCGCTTCGTTCTGCGGCAGTGGCAGGCCATTATGCGGTGGTTAGACAGTTGATTGCCGCCGGCGCAGACAAAAGCGTTGTGGACACTGAGATGGTTGGGGCTGTGGAAGTCGCATCAGGGGGGCACATCAAGTGTCTTGCGGCACTCTTGGACTATGGGGTTGACGCCAATGTCTCGAACAATACAGGAAATGCTCTGGGGTGGGCTTCGCTGAACGGCCACCTGGAAACTTGTCGTCTCCTCCTCGACCGTGGCGCTGATATCAACAACCTGGATGATTGTTGCCCAGTTATTGTGCATGCTGTGCAAAGCGGCTGTTCTACAAACGAGAAGCTTCAACTCATCGAGTTTCTTCTGGAGCGCGGGGTAGACATCAACAAGCAAAAGGACGGGGACACCGCGCTGATGGCCGCGGTTCGTCATGATAAGTTGGAAATTGCCCGGTATCTGGTCGAAAGGAAGGCCGACGTCAACAGAGAGAAGAACGACGGGAGCCATGTCACTGCAACTTACTATGCGGCAGAAAGAGGCTCCGCAGAGATGATGAGGTTACTCACCGGCGCAGGGGCAGCTGTGAACTACGCGGAGAACGTTCGCGGATGGTCGCCACTCCACGCCGCCATCGCATACCCAGATGTTGTCAGAGTTCTTCTTGAGAACGACGCTGATATCGAGGCCGATTCCAAAGATGGGAAACCGCTGTATTGGGCTGCCTGGCGCGCTCACAGCAGCAGCGTTGCCGCGCTTCTCGGATACAAGCCTAATCTAGAGGCCAGGTTCACGTCACCTGATGGGAACTGGGAAGACGACGGGTTTACACCGCTTAGGGCTGCCGTTCACCGCAAAGCCTTCGAGGTGGCCAAGCTTCTTTTGGAAGCCGGGGCGGACATCAATACCCAGAAAGAGTCAGACAAGACTGGAGTGCTCCATGAAGCCATGAACCAGAATCATGAAGACATGGTTGCTCTTCTGCTCGAGTACAATGTCAATCTCGACATACGAGACCATAAAGGACGCGCTGCGCTGGACTACATTGGCCGAACCACGCCAGTTTCGCTTGTGAGGCGACTCGTCAACCGCGGAATGAGCATCGAAGTTCGGGACAACTACAAGTTTACCCCCTTGTGCACGGCGATACTCAACAACAATGCGCCGGTTGTGGAATACCTGGTCAGCAAGGGCGCCGACCTGGCGGTGCCTGTCCCGGGGTACGGGAGCCCCCTTCACATCGCCTGCCAAGAGGCCGATCTAGGTCTGGTCAAGTTCCTGCTCCAAAGCGGCGCCGACGTCGATTTCCTCGACCCGGAGAAGCCCGGCACGCCGCTGCAAACGGCATGCTATTACCTTGGCGACGAACCTGAAAGCGAGGACCGCGCAGCAATCGTCACGCATCTCGTCAAGGAAGCCAAGGCCGGCCTGAACATTGTCGCAGGCCTGTTTGGTACGGCGCTGAACGTGGCCTGCTTGCGATGCCGGCCTAGCACAGTCCGGTTTCTGCTTGACAACGGCGCAGCGACTGACAATGCTGACGAAACTGGGCGACAGGCCGTGCACTTCGCCGCCATGCAGACGCCGGAGCATATCAACATTCTGCTTGAGGCGGGCGCGGATTTTAGCGTCAAGGACAAGATGGGCAGAACTGCCCTGCACTACGCGGCCACGTCCGGAAGCATCGAGATGATTGAGAAGCTTTTGCCCTTAGTCAAGGTCGGGCTGGAGGACAAGGACAATGACGGCTGGACGCCGCTCCTCTGGGCAGCGCGACCCCCCTACGGCCGTATGGGAAAGCCCAAGGACTCCCACCTGGATATCGTCAAGAAGCTTCTCGATCTGGGCGCTGATCCGTCCGTTGTCGGCGAAGGCATGGGACGCACGTGGACTCCACTTGAGGTGGCGGTTTACCACGAGGCCAGCGACGAGATCAAGGAGCTCCTTACGCCGAAGCCGCAAACTGATCCGAAGGAAAGGGTGACGAAAAAGGGGGAGAAGAGAGAGGGGTGTTACTGTGATGCCTGTTTACTGGTAAGAAATACCGATCCCCGCCTATTTCCCCGCACTGTTGGTCCATTCGTCGCTCTCTTCTCGTCCAATATATAGCGCTGACGATGATGCACTGAACTGCACAGTATGTATGGGGCGAATATTATGACTGTCAGGATTGCAACGACTTCGACCTCTGCTTCAAGTGTTACAAGTCGAAGAACACAATCCATGTTGGACATACCTTTGTGGAAAAGGGCTTTGAGACAATTGTGGGCCTGGAGGAGGACGGCGCCTCCGAGTCGAACTCAGTTGATGGGGAGGGTGATGGTGAGAATGAGAAGGGTGGTGCTGATCGTCCGGAGTCTTCGGATAGCGATGACGATTCTTCTTGGTAGATTGGATGTATGGCTAACAAGGATAGGTCTTGTGCGAGGCCAAATAGTAATACCTACGCAGTGAAGAAGGGGTGTTGATTTCGGAGATATATCTACAAATATGATGGATGGACCAAGACAATGTATACGGGCAGTACAGTACTGGGTCCAAGTGACCACCAAAGGCTGCGAGCTGTAAGGAGCGCCGCCCTGATTGCAACGCTGTAGCTGCCAGTTGATTCAACTGCAAACAACGAGGGAATCCCAGGGTTAGGGGCAACGTGAAGCCCCGCAATCAGGCCAGCAATCGCTCCACTTGGTGTAAGTCTGCTTGAACTGCAGTGCTGTGATAACGTTAACGCAGGTACTCCGTACCACCCAGTTACCGTATGTAGTAGTCCTTAGGGTCGCTCGCTGCATCATTTAATGGACGCTTGCCCTGCCCAAACCCCTGGAGTAGTATTGCCCCTGCTGAATTCCGATGATTGCAACCCAATTCATTCACGCCATCGGATGATCGGATCTGACCACGACTGGCAATTGCAAATTCAAGGACTGCTTTTTCTTTCGAGACAGGTGCGCGCTTAACCACCTCGAAAACCGATGCAACAGCGAGGAAAATGGCAGACGGCGGCCCCCAGCAAACCATGAAGCCAGTCCTCATTGCGGGCGCCGGCGTCAGCGGGCTGCTTCTCGCCCAGTACCTGCGGAAGACGGGGGTTCCGTTCCAAATTTTCGAGCGGGACGGTGATTTGACGACGCGTGGTCTTGGCTGGGGGTTGACGCTGCACTGGTCGCTCCCGGCGCTGCAATCACTCCTGCCCCAGGACCTGTTCCTGCGGCTTCCCGAGACGTACGTTGACAAGACTGCCGTGGAACAGGGGCAAAGCTCGCTGTTTCCCTTCTTTGACCTCAGCACGGGCGAGCTCAAGGCCTCGACGCCCCCGGCCAAGCAGTCGGAGCGCATCAGAGTCGCCCGGGACCGGCTCAGACGTCTGCTGGCGACTGGGCTTGACATTCAGGCACGTCATGATTTATGGTTTGCAGAAATTCATGGTCTGTCTGTGGTCGCCGATGCTGACTCTGGTCCTTTTGCATTGTCCAGTGGCGTAAGGCAGTCAGAAGCTTTGATACTGCCGAAGATGGATCTGTTACAGTCCGGTTTGATGACGGTTCTTCTGCGGAAGGGAGTCTGCTGGCGGCTTGTGACGGCGGCAGCTCCCGCATCCGAACCGCCCTATTCCCCGACAAACCAAAGTACCAAGTCCCCGTCCGCCTGATAGGCATCAAGGTTGATTACACCCCGAAGGAGATAGAACCTCTGCGGGCGTTAGACCCCTACTTCTTCCAGGGAGCAGCTTCCGAGAACGACTCGTTCCTCTACTTCAGCGGTAAGTTTTGCACTTGGCCCTCCGCAAGCTCGCTGGGTTCTGACAAGAATGTGAAAGCTGACGTTACGCAGTGCTCGACGCCCCTGGCAACACTAACAACGCGGGGTTGGAAGGCAGCAACAGCAGATACACCTGCCAGATTGTCGTATCATGGCCGGTCCGCGACGGCTTTTTCAACCAGGCGTCACCCATCGCCTTTCCGGACACGAGCAAAGGCGGCATCGATCTGATCAAGAAATTCGCCGAGACCTGGGCCGAACCGTTCCGATCATTGGTGCACAGCATTCCCGACGGCGCCGAGGCCAAGTTTCTCGAGCTGTCAGACTGGCCGCCACCAACGGATTTGCGAAGTACAGGGCACGTTGCCCTGATTGGTGATGCGTTTCACCCTATGGTAATGTGTAAGCAACCAAACCATTCCGCCAATCGAGCCATTCCTTCTAGGTGCTCTTGATTGCACATTGGCAAATGGGCTGGGGGTGAAAGCGTGCTGAGAGTTTTTATTTGTCCTGACTGATTAATGCCCCAGATCGAGGCGAGGGCGCCAATCACGCCATTGTCGACGTTTTCGATTTTGTGTCCCATGTCCTGTTCCGACTGCTCTCCAGGGACTCCCCTGTTAAGGGTGATCTACGGGCCGCGCTGGACCGATACGAGGACCGGGTGGTAGCGCGAACCCGTCCAGCCGTCTTAGCATCGCGCCAGGCGTGCATCGATGCCCACCAGTGGAGCAGAATCAACGAGAAGAGCCCGCTCCTGAGCAGGCGGGCTATGAACATCGAGTTTGATGAGAGTTCCATGAGCTAAAGGAGGTAACCTTGCGAGATGAAAAAGGGTTAGAGAAGCGAGATATGGGACGGAGGGAGAGCGCCCGGAGTGGGGATTTGTCCTTGGCGCGGTCGAGGGAGACACCAAGGTGCTTTGTAAATGTTAGACCACACTCAATACCCATCATCCCTTCGTCAGTTCAGGATGGGCGCCCAGCATTGAGCACTGGTTGATAGATCGTTAACACAGTTAGATCCGTCAGTCATTCAATGACGATGCATAAGTTACAAGCCAAAGACAAGAGATTCGTCCCGTGGTATCAATAGTGGGTACTTTTCAGCAACCGGTCCCAAAAATAAAGCAAACAAGCCACCCATCTAAGACAGTAGATCCACTACCCCTTGCGCCGCCTTTCGTCTCGATTATTTGAGCCTGTCCCGCGTGATGGTACTGCATGAGGTGGTGCAGCAGTCCTTGCGGCCCTTCCTCTGAGACGATTCCAGTCCCTAGTCTACCTGGACGCTGTAGCTGACCGACTTCACGATGGAGTTGTCCGGGCTGCTCTTGAGGATATTCTCTTCGCTGTTGCTGCTTTGGCCGTGGGCAGTGGCAAATGTGCCCTTGCGCGGGCTGGATACGCTGCTGAGCTTGTACCCCTCGCCACCGGATTTCCCGAACCGGCGCGCCCCGCCGTTCGATGCTGCTCCGTATTGTTGTCCGCTGCCAGAGTATTTGGACGTGTATTCCTTCGCCTTGCGAAGAAAGATCGGTGCTAGGAATGGGAGTGAGGATACCATGTTCTGGAACGCGGAGTTAGTCGCTGTACAAGGCTAGTATGTGGAGTCAAGCTAGGAGGTGGATCGAAAGGTAGGGGAGGGACTCAGGGGAAGGAGGCATACCCCGACGTTGAACTCGATCACGCCCCACAAAACAAGCATGGTGGAGTTCCCGTCGCCGTACTGGATCCTGTCGATCTGGAGATAGCGGAAGATGGAGCACAACGTCGTGAACAGCCCGAGCAGGAAGATGACGATCAGACCGACTTTCTTGCCGGTGTTTACTTTGAGCTTGAGCAGAACGGGGATAGGGATGACGGCTACCACGACGTCTGAGACGATGGTGACAATGGCGTACGCCGTGAAGGAGGGGCCAGGTGCCAGACAGGTCCCGGGCGTTAATGGTTCCCACGATTTGTGTACCTGTTTGGATCCATGTGAGTGACAGGTAACTAACATATCTCGAGGAGTTGTCGTGACTTACTGGGTTGCATGCAAGGATCAGAGTCAACGAGCAGCCCAGGTGCCCGGCCAGGATGGCGACCATTGCAATCCAAACCACCCTCCTGGACACGGCGTGGCTAGTTCCCTTGAAGAGGCGCAGATAGCTGATGAGCAGGGCAGCCTTGAAAAAGCTGATGCCCATCTGGTATATCGGCCGGCCGCCGTAGTTGACGCGCGTGAATGGGATAAGGTTTTCGGGTGGGCGGAGGGCCAATGGAAGTCCTAGCCCATATTTCGTCTCTGCGTGGGAATAAAGGTCAGAAATAGGCACTCCGTTTCCACCTCTTGAGGGCCACAAACGTACGGAGTATGCAGAGAATCGAGTACAGTAAGGCAAACACTGCCGACAGTGTCGCCATCCAGTCGTCGGCGGCCAGGCCGTGGTTGCGGTGCCTGATCCACAGGCGCGCGCCCACAATGACACTTGAGAAGACGGACAAGGTGACGCAGATGGCAATGATAGTCCTCCATTCGGACTGAGCGTCCACCTCAGGGGTTGCGTTCTCGACCCAGGTCATGGTGACCGAGTTGTGCCGGGCACCGGCTTTGGACCGGATCTGGACGGGGGGGAAACAATGGAAGTGAGAGGCAAGCGACTTGACTCTGAACACGTCAACGTAGGGAGAAAGTGATTGGTAAAAGAGAGATATCTGTCCACGCTGTATGTAGGGAACAGCGAAAGATGGAGAGATCGGGAGGTTCTCGCGGGGGAAGATCAACACATTGCGGGGCAAGATCGAGGTGGCCGATCCATTATGTTTATTATTCTCGAGGCGTTAGTAGTTACTCTTGTTGATCCCTGGAACCGTTGTCAACGGCCGGCATCTTCCAGGGGAAAGGGAAAAAAGAAAATGAGAGCATCGAGCCTCATCCCTCGCTTCAATGTCGCACCTCAACCAGGGATGAGTGAGTGTGGTGACACGTCAAGCCCTTCAAAGCCCGAGGGGAGCACGGGAACGGCCTGATCTAAAAGTAGCCGATCATGGTACAGTACATACATTTTCTACCGAGGAGAATTCCCTTATTCACACGTCATGCGGTGTAAAAGTTGTGTACTTGCATTCGCATTTTAGGGGCTTATTGACCACTGGCATTGCTTGCTTGAACCGACTTGGCTTCTCCCAGAAAGGCGCCACCAGCTTCTTACTGGACTGCACTTGCCCTGTGTCGGCTGCTGCATTGGCTGATTCCTCCTGCAGGCCATCGAGTGACTCGAGTCTTGTCGCTCGTCTCGCCTGCCACCTCATGTCCCGAAAGCCCTTGCAGGGAAGGAACTTTTTTCTCGGGTTGCAACCTCGAGTCTTGGTGGTTACAGGTAAGGTAAGGTGTACGACGGGTGAAGTGATGTACACAGTAGGTAGAACCGTAGATGGTTCCAACTTTCATGTTCAGGGTTCTGAGAACCCCGGTCGAAAGCGGGAATTTCTCGCATGATATCAGCTTGGTACCGAGTGATGCTCCGTCCCTGGTTCCTTGCAATGTAAAAGTTTGGGTGCTGTGCCGTCTCTGTGCCGAAGATGGGTGGGTTCAAGACCGGAACGGGGACCGTTTCCAGGTTCCGGACACCAAGTGAGTTAAACGTTACTAAGCTAGCGCCAACGAATTGTCGCGAATTCTTAACCAATTCAGCCAATGTATCTCGTGTATGTACTAGATGGTGGGGGGTGAAACTGCACGAAATGATGAAAGCCCTTGTAGGTATGGTCTCCCGAGGTATGCTGCCTCAGCAAGGTTGCAGCGTTTGTCCAATTTGTCTCTTTTATCGAATCAGTTGCATCGATGGTGTCTTGCGAGCCCTCGTCCCCGTCTTGGCCGCGATTGTACTGGGCCGTTGCTGCCCGTGAGAATGGCCGGTGCATCTCGGCGAGTTAGTGTCTCATCACCTTTATCATCACCTCTCCCTTTTAGCTCTCTTGGTTCGCCCTTTTTTCACTCTGGATCCCATTGGCTCAGAGTTCATTTATTTTGCGAGGTTGATCCCGTCATCTGAGGTGTTTTTATGGTTTTTTGTTTCGGTACTGCATCTCAGTGGCACCTTACCATTCCGACGATCCTTCCAATCGGTGGTTTCTGATTTGCCCTGTGGTGCCTGCATCTTCTCACCTTGCCGCCCACTTGCGCTGAGTATTCCCGCTGGCCTGTCCTCCAGTTGTTCCTCACCATCTCACCTTATCCTGTCCCTTCCTTGACGCTGTTGCGCAATCCTTGAGTCGACAGTTGGCCGGGAAAAAATGTCGGCCTCGGATAGAGAAAGCGCAAAAGGGCGCGAAGTCGACGAGAATGTGACCGACGTTGCAGGTGCCAGTGCTTCGTCGGGCGGGATGGACGCCGCCTGGACTTACCTCGAGAACCACCGGGATGCTGACGCGAAAACGGCGACAATCGATCTCGCCGCCCTCCGGCGCAAGATCGATTTCCGCATCGTGCCACTGATGTTTCTGTGCTACACACTGCAATTTCTGGACAAAGTCATTCTCAATGTATGTCTCCCCAAGACCTGCCTTTACCATTGCTGCAGCGGCTAACATTTGTACCCGCACCAAGTACGCTGCTGTGATGGGCATCCGGACCGACTTAAACCTTCAAAACAACGACTTTTCCAATGTTGCCACTTTTCTGTTCGTTGGCCTGTTGTGCTTTGAGATTCCCAACAGTAAGAAATCCCGGCCCATTTGCATGTCATAAACACTGATTTGAGCTTTGTGGCTGACACTCGCTTTCCAGTCTACTTCCTTCAGGCTGTTCCCGCCGCCAAATGGCTGGGTCTGAACGTCATTCTCTGGGGCACCGCTACTGCTTGTGGTGCCGCCGCGTACAACTACCAGACTCTCCTGGTTTCTCGCGTCTTTCTCGGAGTCTTTGAAGCTACCATCGCCCCTTCTCTGATGCTTATCAGCAGCCAGTGGTATACCAAGTCTGAGCAGGCACCCCGCTTCTCCTTTTGGTATCTCGGCCTCGGTCTCGGTCAGATCGTGGGAGGCGCCGTCTCGTATGGCTTCCAGCACATGGGTCCCAACGCCCAGCTTGCCGGCTGGCGGACCATGTTCGTTACCCTCGGTGTATTGACGGTTGTTGCCGGGGCGGCAGTCATCTTGTTCCTTCCCGACACTCCTATGAAGGCTCGCTGGCTCTCGGATAACGAGAAGGTTGCGCTCCTGAAACACGTCAGTGTCAACAAGACCGGCATCGAGAACCGCAAGTTCCGTGCCAGCGAGATTGTTGAGGCCTTGATGGACCCTCAGCTCTACCTTTTGCTGCTATCTGTTATACTGGTATGCGGCCAACACCAACGCCACCGAATCCGGTTTGCTCCTACATTCAACATTGGCTGACACCATTCCCTTCTAGCTCTCGGTTTCAAGTGGCGTCGTCACGAGCTACTCCGCAACCCTAATCGGCAATCTCGGATACAAGCCCAAAGAAGCTGCCTTGATGAATATGCCGTCCGGCGCAGTTAGCATCTTTTTTACTCTGTTTGTCGGAATTGGTATCCGTCGGCAGTCCCACCGTTGGGCGTGGATCATTGCTTGCATCATCCCTGCGTATGTATTCGGTCGAAATCCATTACCCTACGCTCAGGTGCTAACCCGCGGTGAAGCATTATTGGTGGTGCCCTTATGTCGTTCCTTCCAACCACCAACCGCAGCGGCATCTTGGCGGGTATTTACCTGGTCAACGCCGTCGTGGCCCCTCTTGCTGTCTTCTACAACGTGGGTTCATTCCTATCAACTTCAACTTTCACTTTCGGGCGGCACTAACACAGCGGCTCAGTGGACGGTAGCCAACGTGGGCGGTGCTACAAAGCGTGCCTTCGCTGCCGCAATTATTAGCGGTTCCTTCTCCCTCGGCAATATCATCGGCCCCCAGACCTTCCAGGCCCGAGACGCACCGGAGTACCGTCCGGCCAAGCTCGCTGTCATGGGCACGCAGGCAGGCTGCGCTTTCACCACGTTCCTCCTATTTCTTTACTACGTGTGGCAGAACAAGAGGCGCAACAACACCTCGGATGTTGAGACAGAAGATGCTGCCCTGTCCCCCGAGGCATGGGCTCGCATGACGGACAAGGAGAACAAGCGGTTCCGCTACACGTACTAACCAATTATATTAGATGATCATGTATCCAAAAAACATGGTTGAAACGTGGTGGCTGTTTCTATAGAACGTCTTGGATAGATAATCATGCAGCGGTAATCCGCCGCAGTTCGTGACAAGCTCTTCAGTGATCTCTGAGATGCATCTTGCTTGAAACTACATTCCTGGGATACACCTGGAATCGTGAAACACCGGCCGGGACGGATTGGAAGCCGGGACGGTTCAGCGGGTTCAGCGTCAGGGGACCGGTCTCTCGGTTCCCGTTCTAGAAACCTCCTTTGTTGGTACTGCATCACACACACAATGTACCATCCCTCTGGGTCCTTACTCAACTTGGGAAATCCCGAGGTAGATGATATTCTGAAAATGGCGCGCGTTGGCTTTAACAGCAGGGGTTTCCGTGCGTATATGACCCCGGTCCTGGTCTCGAAAGCTAGAATCGTCAAAGTCCCTGAGCCGGATCGTGACGTTGGTGTAAAACGTCGCGCAATCGAATCATTTTCTTTCTTTTTCTCCCTCAGCCTTCCCGCGCGCCACTTACCAGGGACTGTAACCTTGTAATTTCACTACCCATGGGACAGTTTTTACCCCCACCAATATCGCGCATCTGAGATGAGATCCATGATCCCGGCTGGATTTTGCATGTGAATGGGACGGTGCCAGGACCGGAAGCGCTTCCGACCACGACATATCGGTACGCTAACGTTAGTGTACGCTAGTGTCGTGGATTCATAAAGGGCACTTTGCTTGGCATGTAGGGCGAAAGGGCGATTACGACGGTGGCTTGCTACTAGCTTCTTGGTGGAGAGATTTGGCACGGCTTAGGCGGCCCGACAGTCCAACACAGGGAGGTGAGGGTCGTGGTCTGTCGCTGAGTTAAGTTGTTGTTTCAGCCGTTATAAACTACGGTACTGTACTACACGTACTGTGCTAATCTTTGCGATTTGTTTCACTCAGCAGAATGCGACGAGTTCATGTCCAACCCTGCGGGCAGTGTGTCGTCAGGAGTCGTCGAAGACGTTGTTTCACTCGCGAACATGAGGGCGAGATTGAATGTTACGTAATATGCTTTCTCAAAATAGGTGTATATAGCGTATCTTACCTCGGTTCGGGGCGCTGGTGGAGGATACAGCCCGAGTGAAGGCCTCTTGTCAGTCGCAACTCGCAAGCTTGGAAACCGAATAGCACCTCACACAAAAGTATGTACACTGCAGTTGACTTCCATGATTACCCACCTACAAGTTGCTCGGGTGCATAGGTTACGTTTCAGGTATGACAATTGACCATACCTCGGCCTGGATTGTATAACCCAGTTTACATGTATGATGTAGGTGAGTGGACGCTTCGTACTATGAATTATGATATGTCACAATTCAGGACATAGTCCATTTATCTTGGCATATCTCATCCGGACACCTCTCTGGACTTTCAAGGACTCGAAATGTCGTGCTAGCTGACAGCTCAGTGTATAAGTCAAAAAGACTTCTTACCCTCACATGCAGTGCTCACAGAAATATACTAGTATCATAAGTATCTAGGTAAGGTAGTCCGGGTCACCTTGTCAAATTGAACTTGGTAGCATTAGCATCATGCCGTGCGATTGAGGCAGCATAGAATGATAGAACCCAGTGTATGATGGTACAGGCCGGGACTTAGCACACAGTCGAATTATTGCCTGTGTTGGATTTTACGATCTGACTAGAAACTGAACATGGTGTCCTATTAGAGACTCTCGTGTTAATGAGAATGCGGTTTCATGTGCAAATCCTATAGTGCCATACACTAGATATATTGATCCGAAGCCCCTGAGTCAGGGGCTTTGTTTACATTGTTGGATGCTCCTCTCCGTACATCACCCCTAAGCCACCAGACGAATATGAACGGGAAACACAGACAGTTTCCTGTCATTACCTACTAGGCTACTGAGATATCTTGGAACAGATTAATTCCGGGCAATCTTCCCAGCATCCTCAGCATCTACACCCCTAAACTCAAAATACCACTTGAACTCAACATCATCAATCAGCTCCTGCGCGAGACGCTTCTCATAGGAAATGGCAAACTCCGGCCCCTCATCCGAAACCGGATCATTGCTCCGGGGCGGGTATATAATAATAACACCCTCCGTAACTCGATCCAGCAGGTGCCGGTACGTCTCCGGCCTCGCAAACCCAAAATCAGCCGCCACAATGTTTGCATCGCGGTGGTCCGTCTGCAGGACCGACATGGGCGGGTACGAGTCGACGCGGATGTTGAGGCTGGTCTTGTCGCGCACGGCCGCGACCATGTCGAGCGTCTTGTCCAGATCCTCTTGCGTGACGCTGTTGGTCAGCCGGCGGATGTACGCGGCGAGCTTGGAGAGTGGCGCGGAGTGAGCGACCTCGTCGACGGTCAACTGCGGTACTCCCGCCAACCCGGTAGCGACGCTGCTTGATGTGGCCGCGAACATGACGTTGTGCTGGATGCGTCGGGGTACGGAGGGACTGTGCATGCGCCGTCGCATGTCGACGGCCTCGGCCCAGAAGAGGTGCGATGAGGGGTCTGGGTTGAAGATGGGCGCACGTAGTCGGGTCAGGGTACGCCAGATGTATGCTGAGAATGCGTCGTAGCTTGAGATCCACGACCCGTCTGACGGCGTGGCCAACCGCTTCAGCTCGGCGGCCTTGCTTTTGGGCAGGTGGAAGAGCAGCGACTGGCCTACCTGGTGGTCGGGATGCCGCTCGGGTGGTGGAGGGCCGTCCACCTGGTTCTCGTGGGGCACCTGCTTTCTGGTAAACCATGAGAGGTCCAGGCAGGCCGGGTCCCAGACGGGGAAAGGGGTCTTGTGGACGGCGGCGTAGCAATTCTCTGCCAACTGGTGGGTAAAGCCGGACCAGCCCATGACGTCGTTGGCGTAGTGGTGATGGTGCATGTTGAAGACGAGACCGCCGCGGACAAAGTTGGCCTTGAAGGCGGACACGACGGGCCTGTTATCGGGATGCGCCTCGGCCTTCTCGCCGTATGTCATGGGCGGCACACTCCACGTATCGAGATCGCCCAGCGTCACGGCGCTGTAGTTGGTCCGTTCGATGTCTTCCATGGACGGGTACTTGTCGCTGTCCTCGGGTGCGTCGAGCCACTGCACAATGAAGCGCACCGTGCTGTCCTTTTTCTTGACAAACGAGTGCCCGCCCTCAGGATCTCTCTCGATAGTGCCCACATAATGGCGTGCCTGACTGAGTGTCCTCTCGAGGCCGTCCTTCAAGATGGACGCAGCCTTCTGCTTCTCCGCGTCATCAAGCCGGAAAAAAAGGGCGTAGTTGTTGTAGGTGCAAGCTGTCAAGTAATCAAGGGTCGACACCTTGAACCGCTCCTCGTCTGGGTCGTTTTCCCAGCCTAGGGGCCGGAGATGGTACACGTCCTGGCGCGGCATGGCTGCTTCTGAGTCCGTTGCTGCTGTGTATCGGATTCCGGACGGACTTGAGAGCATCTACGGCGTTGCCGCACTTGAAGAGTTTTGATGTTTGGAGGTGGAGCTTACGACACCTGTAATACTAACGTTACATTGAATCAATGCTTGCGGATCACGCCCAGATCCCGAGTCGGCAAGTGATGAGCATCCGTAAGCGGTGAGCTGGGTGTACATGGCCGGGGCTCTTCGGGCTCGATTTACCCTGGCTGATGGACTCCAATGGTCGCATGAGCTTCAAGTTCTTACTCCTTGGGCCATAAATGATGCCATAACCATGAATCCATCCAGAGCAGCCAGGCCATACCCAAGTTTTAACTCAGCACTAGCGCTCCTCTTACGTACCGGTATACCCCATCTAAATCTCCAGGTACTACATACTACCTCCCGCGCCTATCTAACCCGCCTTCCTACATAGCGGCCCATTCTGCGTCGGCAACCCATCCGCCGTCACCACCTCCCACTCCTCGCTGCCGACCGTATTCGGCGCCCAGAACAACTGCCAGGGGTCCACCGCCCTTTTCACTTTCAAAAGACGTTCGTAATGATGTCCCCAGAAACTCCTCTGCCAGTCAGGCTCCAAAACATCAGCCTCGTTAAAGTACGTCCCACTCTCCGGCGTCAGGGCCACGAGCTCATTAATACGTGCCCTTAGACGGAGGTGCTCAGCACGAAACTGCTCCGCAGGCAGCACATCCACCGGCTCCTGCTTGAACGTCACACAGTGTATCACCATGTCCCTCATCGCCGGGTTGACCGCCGAGGTCGTGTTGCCGGGGTACCCCGCCACAACCCCTGAGGGGCCGTACGCGCGCGTCGTCACGCGGTAGCCCATCTCGGCATTCCGCCGGTTGACCGCCGCCACGGCATCCAGCCGCGTGGTGTTCGCCCATAATCCCCGCGGAAGCAGGCGGGAGATGAAGAGACGATCCGCGGCCGCGCCGGGGAACGAGATGGGCGTCACGCCGATGCCGCGCTGCGCATAGGGAAGGAAGGCGTGGTTGGGGTTGCGCACGTTGACGCCCGCCTCGCGCAGGGCGTTGAACAAAGGGGTGTAGAACGCGCGGAATTTGTCAGAGGGGTAGTTGGGCAGCGTGATGGTGCCCACGAACACGTACGTGTCGTTGCCCTGCGGGGTGACGTCGCCGAAGCCGAAGCCGCCCGCGTCGACGATCTCCTTGGCAAAGAGCAGGTACGCGCGGTAGGCTTTCCAGAAGGTTTCAGTGTCCACGTGGACCGGCGCCGCGGCTGGGTACCCCCGGCTGCTGGGGATCGTCACCTGGCCAGGTCCGGTGGTGAAGTAGAACGTCAGACCGCCGATGTTGGTCCGTTCTGGCCAGGCTTTGACGACCATGGAGGTGACGATGCCGAACGTGCCTGATGACGGCCATTTATGTCAGCAATGACCTTGACGAAGGATGAAAGGGTGCTGGCTCACCTCCGCCACCACCCCTGAGTGCAAAGAAGAGATCCCGATTCTGGTTCAAGTCTGCTGTAACGAACCTGCCGTCGGCCGTAACCACATTCAACGACAAGACCTGGTCGGCCCCGAGGCCACGCAAGGAGGTCAAGGGCCCGTGACCGCCGCCCAGCACCCAGCCACCGCCATTACCGACTGTTACCTCAAGCGAGAGCACAACTGTGATATTGCCTTGGTCTGCCATGGCGTTCTGCGCCTCCCAGGCCTCTATCCCTGCGCTCATTCTCGCAGCGGGCCCCTTGTACTCGTCCATGCTGTATTCCGGGAGGAACTCGATGCCCTTGAGAAAGTGAGTCCATACACTTAGCGCCCCGCGGCCGCTTGACTTGGCAATGAAATCGTGTCCTGTGTTTCTGTGGGTTCATTGTCAATGCCGGCCAGCAGGTGTGATTTGACGCAAGATATCCTACTTAATGACCAGTCTCAGATTCTGGTTGCGAGCAAAGTTCACAGCCGCCTGGACGTCCCTGACGGAGCTCGCATTCACGACATAAACGGGGAAGCCGCCCTGTGTACAGGTCCTGCCGGTCGTATTGTGCAACTGCAGGCACGTAGCTCCCTCACCCCATGTTGTCAGCGCGTTGAGCGGATCGTCCATGAAGAAGCGGGACGTCGTGGCTGGGCCGAGGAGGTAGCTGCAGGTAGTGCTGTTGTACTCAGGCCGGTCCGGATAGCATGCTGCACCGACGGGATACGGCTTCAGCAGACTGCCACCCACGGTCGTGTTGAGTCGGGCCCATAGTTCCTCGCTAGGCCAGTCTGCGTCTTCGGGCTGAATTTTGCATCTTGGTCCCTGGTATGCGGACGGGGCCGACGAGAGATTCCCAAAGGAAATAGCTGAGAAGTCTCCAATTTCTTGCTCCGTCAATTGCGTAGCTTCGTATTGGAAGTTGAGGGCTCCCACGCCGAGGACAGGAGAGAGGAAAATCAGGGGCTGAGAGATCCGCATCGCGAAGTAGGCTCCTGCATCAAAAGAGAAGAAACCCAATGCAAAAGCATGTCAATTCCTGCATTTGATAGCGTTGACATGGCGCAGCTTGCCCATGTTATAACATAAGGCTGTTCAAGATGGGGTGTTAATACCTGCGTATGGTATCAATCCGGGGTATGCAACCCAATATTGCGACCCGAACCAGCTTCCCTACTGTCGGGAGTGGAGTTGTTCGGCATTCTACAACCCCGATTGGGTGCACCGGAGCTTCGAAGGGCTCGGGGAGTAAATCAGACTGCCCAACGGGGGTTGAGTTGGCATCAGCAGAAAATGGACCGTGAATTCTGCCGCCAGCTCAGCCGCCGAGAGAGCCATCGTTGCCGTCACCGTGCTGACACAGGTTCTTTATCCTTATTAGCCCACGCTCCTCCTGCGTGCTGACAGCACAGTAAGGTCCGAAGTTGAGTGCGAGGTGATCCACATATCGTCCTAGGTTGAGTGGCCGCAAACCTAGGGACGGATCTGAGCAGACATATGTAACAGATGCCTCATCATTGAGTAGTGCCAGAATGGAAACTTCATGATACATCCAGTAACTATAACTTCAAGATTAAACTGACTGTTGGGCTGGCCCTACTGACCTGACCGCCTGTTGCCCACTGGGTGAGTCCTATGCGACCTCCGTGTTACCTCGCCGTCCCTTGTCAGGTTAGCGGCAATGGTTGCAAGGGTGAAAACAACCAGTGAGACAGGCAACAATCGCCACGACTATGATTATCGGAATACCGGCCACCAGAAAGTAGAACAGACCGGGGTTGAAGCTTCTTCCACCCCAAGCGTTGTCCCGCGGCTCCCGCTCGGGATCCGACCCGGGAACCCATCTCGTGATCCTGTCACCCTCGATCGCCGGCGGCTGGGGGCTCAGCGTCGGGAGGTCGGTGGGCTGCCACGATATGTGCCAGGCCGGGACTTTGGCCACGCTCAGCGCCCACGTCGAGGGGAACATATCGCCAGTGGAGCTGGTGCTTTGGAGGAAGGCCTGTTCACACGAGGGTGATGAGTCGTCGGGATAGTTTTCGTATGGCATTGAGTAGCCCGGCGCGCAGCAGTAGGCCGTCGAGACGTGAGTCGGCGTCGCCGTCGTCGCCGTGCCAGACAGCGCCGACATCGATCCTAGCCACCATGCCGGCCATCCATCTGGACATACTGCCGGACTGAAACTGAACTGGCTACCAGCCGGGGCAAGACAGGCCGTGTAGCGCGCATCAGACGTGTCGGGAAGAAGGAAGGTTTCGGATTCTGTGGTTCCAAAGCCGCTGTAGTGGCTCACGGTTGTCGTCAGGAGTGACTCAGGGGCGCAGTTGATGGGCTGAGGGAAGGGAGTTGTGAAGGCGACGATGGGTAAGGTCGCGGTCGGCGAAGCGGTAAAGGATGTTGTGAAACTTGCGGTGGTTGAGAGAGCCATTTTAGTGCTGCTTTTCAGTTGTACGAAACACTGGCCACAATGTTGAACCTTGTCAGGAAGCCTGAGGAAGGCGCAGGAGCAGGAGGACCGCCTGCGATTGCCTTTCCGTGATTTGAACTTCGTAGGCGCTCTTGCCAAACTAACGAGGATTTCCAACCCGCTTGCCTTTTCCAACGACTTCCAGGTTAGGTACTTGAAGAGAAATGTCAAGAAACCCAGACAGCGGCATGCGCCCTGCAATTTGCACAAGAGATCCGGGGTAAATGCCCGGTTACCCAAGTCATGGGATTCTTGATTACGAATGTGGTCGGAGAGCGGGTGGTTGGCACCCAGCAATACAGCGCATGACTCAGCGAGATTTGAAGACGTCAAGGCAACCAACATGTTGGGGTTACACACATAGTTGTGAAGCTGTTGGAGAATCTCGTATTCAGCGCAGGTACGTTCCAGGGTGAAAGCCTATGGTGGCGTTGGCGCCGGGCAATATACATCATGATTCTGGGGTGATTTGAAGACGGCAAAAAGCGACAAACATGTTGTGGTTACACACATAGGTAGACGTGAAGCAATTTGGGAACTCTTCGTATTCATCATATGAACGCGCGTAGGTACCTACTGTAAGGAGAAAACGAAACCATCCGGAGAATGTCGTCGGGAGCTGCGCCATGGATTATACCGAGGCACAGTCAAGATCACGTATCCACCATGTCCAGTAAACCAGGTGAAAGATACTGTTGGCCAGACGAAGCAATTGGGAACCTAGGTACGTTCGATTGTGAGTGGAGGGATTCTGTCTCACAGAATGATGAAGGGGCCATACATAGGGGCTCGAGTAATATCCCTTAAAGTGGAAGATGCTGGTAGTCGAAGAAAATGTCAACCCAAGTGGACTCAGGGACTCTGCTTTGCAGAATCATCAAGGGGCATTCATAAGAGCTCACGTTAAATATAATGTAATGCAGAACACGCTGTCGCACCCGCCGGGTTTGGCGCCCCTCCTGATCGGGTATGGTGCTACGTCAGATCCGCGTGCTCGCACGGCCCGGCTGCGCCCGCAACATAAATACAAGCCGCTCATCTCCAACGTCGCTTTCTTGTACTCTCGACTTCTTCCTTCATCCCTCTCTCTTTTCCTTCACTCGGCCCCTACCTCCTAAAAATGCGCTTATCACCAATGCCTTTCTAATCGCTCAATCGCCAAGGTAGCCACATTTCCCTACCTACCACCTCTTACCTTCCCCTCTTTCCAGCTCCTCGGAGCCTCGTACATCGCCTCTCGCGTAGTATTTACGCTGTTCGGCACTGTTTCCCTGGAGCTCTTCTTTGCGTTCCGGCTTATTCTCACTACTTCACTCGACTCATTCTACAATTTCAACTCGAGTCTGAGCTTCATCTACGCTAAGCAATCGAGATCCGCCTACTCTCTACCATCCAGGATGCCTCTCTTTGTCCGTGGCGGCCGACTTCGCGTCTGCCTGGTAGGTCCCCTGTAAGAGCGGTCTGCAATGCATGCTGATTCTGACCAGTTACAAAAATGCCGTAGATCTCGACTGCGTCCGATACTGAGACATTGA
>NW_027041850.1:401155-403973 GCF_033297395.1 Canariomyces notabilis
AGCGAGTCCGATGACGATTCTGACGATGGCCGATCCGACATGTCTTTCGCGTCGCTTGACGAGCTCGTCGCGGCTGCATCCAAGAAGCTTGAATCTAGCGGTGTTGCTAGTGCAGGTATGTACCTAAATTTTCTTTCCCGGGTAGGCGAGTTCGCTAACATGCCTACGCAGGCGAAAGTCGCGACACTGTTCCCGACGTTATCGACGTATCAAAGCCTTCAGTCACCAGTGAGCCTGGCCTAGACGATGAGGTTGCAGACGAGCAGCAACAGAGAGATAGCCAAGGGCCTTCTCCAGAGACGTTGTCTGACTCTCCCCGGCCGTCCGAAAACCCGTGCGGAACGACGTCGAATCACTACGGTTCCATATGCCTTGGCAGCGAAGAATGGGATAGGCCGTTCCCATTTTCCTTCGCGGTGATCCGGCAGAAACGTGCCGCTCAGTCGCAATCCATGTTGGACCCTCATAGTCCACGCCTAGCTGCCTCTGGTCTTGGGTTTGAGTCACAGCAGCAATCTGATGGCCATTGCCTTTCTCAGCACTGTGATCGCTGCGGCGACAGCAGTCAGAAGGGCAGCCCAGAGCACCATCATCTGATCCCAGATGACAGCGAAGAGCGGGCACGAACACCCACACTGCCGGATGACAAAGAGTACCACTGAGCTCGAACCAGCGGATACTGAGCCACGCCTTCGGCCCCAGAGCCTATGCGACGTCGCCTCCAGTCGTGGGGTTGATCCACAACTGAGGTCCGCCAGCTGCCGCCTCGCACAACACCCTGATCACCATGACGACAGCGATCCAGCGAGTGATGGAGAACGCCATCCTCTCGTTCCAGAAGACAGAGAGCAGGATGAGGATGGCACCCCCGCCCTCCAAAACCGTCGAGCTGCGTCCAAATCGACCAGTTAGAAGACAATGCAGCAGCAGAGCAACCTAGCTCTGGCGACAGAAGCTTCGCCGGTAAAGTCTGGGGGAATCGTCACCCCCGGCACTGGGGCGACGCGTCGGAAACATGCGTCGTTCGGCCGCGACGTGAAGCAAGACTCTGGAACAACGAGAGCTAGTACCACCGAATTGCCCGACGTGAAGGTCGACCTTCAGCAGAACCCTGGTCGTTATCGACGGCGGCGTCATTGCGATACTAATAGCAAGGAGGAGTGCTTTCTTAGTGTGGAAAGTGGCGTGAAGCAAGGTAAAGATGGGGATGTCATTCAGCTACCGCAAGGGAAGCGCCGCAAGGCACGTCTTCGCAAAAACTCCCTATCGCTACAGGCTCAACAACCACCACCAACCCAAGGTCCAAAGCGCCGCCAAAGCCAGCGCAGGAATTCCAGGCCGCAATCTTCAGGGGCGTCTACTTTGGAAGAGGGGGCACTTGAAGCCGATTTCGCAAGCTTTGAGGAATGGCCACTTGAAGAGGTCCTCAAGCGCGTTTGGGTGGGCGGGGCAGCGACGTTTCAGGTGGAGTTCACGTGGAATCCTTGTACGAATCATGGCACGAATCATGGCCAACATGACCGCGTATTCGAAATCCCGCGGTGCAAGTCACCAGGAGGGAGGTATTCCTTGACGGCACGTGCCCTCTCTTCAAGAGTTACCCCATCGACTGAGAAGGTTCAAGGCGACGAGTATTATACCGTCGAGGAGATTTTGAGTGAAGACAGGGAGAAAAGGGACTGGAGTCCCTGGTCAAGTGGGCTGGGTATGGGAAGAAGCACAATTTTAGGAACCCACTACCCATTGCGAGGAATGTCCTGAGGTACTAGAGGAATTCCACCAGAAGGTGAGATTGTCCGTGGCTCCTTTGTAAATTCCGAACCGAAATTTTTCGCGGGGCGCCTTATGAGTCGTCGGTGGATGAAATAGAGGAGATATTCATGCGTGCTTCACGTGACGTTAACACATGAGGTTGGGCCGAATACGTACTCTTGAGTGGGAGCGGAGCTGATCGATCATAAAGGACCTTGCAATTTATTGTCTATACTCTATCCCTCTACATTAGCTCCACCTCATCGCCTCTCTATGCTAGTATAAACTTGCTGTCTCACGTCTAAGGCAGGGAGCCTGAATCAATCTTACGACGGCTAGTGAGAGACCATCAGTTGAATGGTTTACGACCTTTCATAACTATGAAAGCGTCTTATTGGGTCGTCCGTAAAAGAAGCACTGCTCAAAAGGCCCTTTGTAGAGAGAGAAACTGAGAGGAGAGAGCTCGGCACTAGCTGTCTGCCGGTAACGTCATAATTAGGACACGTCCCGAATCACAGCCAGCGGCAATCGTAGATCCCGCTACGGCCCAACATCTCGGCCGATATCCTGGAGGAAGCCACAGCCAGTTTTCTGAGTCCCTTGTAATCCATCTGCAGTCCGAGCTTATACCATATTGATAGGGGAGCTTCGCGTCACCTGACCAGGAGGCAAACAACTTCAAGGACGTGACATCATGCGAACGGCTATGCCCCGCGAGCGTCTGCGTGCATGTACCCGTCGCTGCATCCCACATCTTGACGGTCTTGTCGCCCGACCCGGACGCAACGAGCTTCGAGTCGGGTGAGAACGCGACGGACCAGACCGAACCGCTATGCCCCTCGAGCGTCTGTGTGCAAGCATTCCAATCTTCTTCTACAACCGGCCCGGCAGTAATCCACCTCATTTCCCTCTTGTACAGATTTCGTGTCATGCTTCTGGCAGGGCTGAACGCAAGTGCTGAAGCGTATACCTAAAGTGGATAGTTTTCAACTAGCTGACTGCAGTATTGAATATATCGGCGCATGTCATAAACCAGCCTTGGTAATTGTGATGCAACGTTCTTTTG
>NW_027041850.1:406308-408266 GCF_033297395.1 Canariomyces notabilis
CTCTCCCCAAGAACTTTGTCCAGGGTTTCCATGTACGACTCGACAAGCTTTGTGGTATCCTTGCCCTCCGCGAGGCTGTTGTACGCGGCGTTCCAGAGTCTCTGGGACGTGGGAAGGACAGGAGTCGGTTGCTCTGATATGGACTCGATCGCTTTTGGCTCGGCTCGGGATTTGATGGACGGTGCCAGAGGTGGAGCTTGCGACGTAGCGGCTGGTTGGTGATGCCCTGTTGCTCTTGCATCTATATTGGATCGATGCACGCCATCATGATCGCTGGGCGCGGGGGTAGGAGTACCCGGCTCTGTCGTGGTGCCGGATGGTGTTGTTGGTCCGTCTGTTGAACATGTCAGTCTTGAGAAGGCAATCCGGTGCTCGTCTCAAACGTACCCGTGGACTGTGTGGCAGATGGAGCGGGCGAGGTTGCACCATGTCGACTAAAAGGCTTCTTTAACAACCTCTTCAGCGAACCCATTTTTTTTTTTTTTTTTTCACGCATATAGCTTCGGCGAGGATAGTTATGCAGGAGAGAAAAGGCTATCACAACAGCACCGATATTGTGAAGTTGGCGGCTGCATTTCGCGCGGTTGCCGCGGAGCGGAGCTGAAAGATGCAGCTGTCTCTCTTGGCGGACGCCCAGACAGAGCTATGGCGCTGCGAGCACTCGGCGCAGGTTGATACAATTGGTGAAATCTGCATTAGCCAGCTCTCAGGTTGCTGCGCTACGGCTAATTCCAATTGGCTGTTGCGATGAAGCCGTCGCGAGGGGCGTGACGTGGCATTTGGAGACAAACTCTCGATTGCTGACACCGGTTGCCGAGATGCAGAGTCGGCTCGCGACGTCGGTCGCCGTGTTTTGCAGGGCTACCACTTTGGCTCGTCGGCATGGGCCATGTTCTGTAACATCGCTGTCTTGGTGGGCGGTATGACAAGGGCAACTTCGCTTTCGTCCCTGCAGATCACTCTGATCCGGTCTGGGTTCCTAGCTTCTTTCACCACTGCAGCGCAGCGCCAATTTCCCTGGTTCTGGTGTGTCTGGATCTCTGCCTCGATTGTCTTCCTTATGTCTGCCACTTGGACTTTCCCTTTCTCTCTTTCCTCCACTCTAGATGTATCAACCGTGCAGAACAGGGTATCCGTCAAGGTCGTTGGTGCTGTGTTCGACAAGGAGATAGTTCGCAGTCCACTCGGTTGGCTTGCTGGCGGCGTGCGGGCAACCTCTGCATATGATGCCCTTGGACTCGTCTGAGTTGTATGAGGAAAAGCTGCGTTGCGTGCAAGGGCGTCAATCACTTCGCGGGCTTGTCTCAGCTCCTCAGAGAGCTGTTGGATCGTGTATTGCTGCTTGCTGACCACGTCGCGTAGTTCGCAGATCATGTTTCGTTGCTCGCAGATCATGTTTCGTTGCTCGCAGATCATATTTCGTTGCTCGGTAGATATCTCGCGCGTCTCGTTTTGCTGTTCATTAATTGCTTCTAGGAAGGGTCTGGAGCGCTGTTTTCCCCGCTTCAGCCTGGCCGTTGGTTCCGATCCCGCTTCCCAATGCCCGTGTTCCTTTCGATGCGGTACTCCGCGTAACGGTATTTGTGGTTCTTTTCGACGTGGTGGCCGCATCCTCAAGAGATTGCATCGTTTCGCGGGCTTTCGCGCTCGGTTTTGGGGCGCGACTCGGTCGTTTCGGCGGGATTGGGCTGTCGGCCACCACGATTACTGCCTCAGGTTGCGCCGACGCCGCCATCTCGCGGTCACGTTCCTATACTTAGCTCGCTATCACCCTTGTATTTAACTTGTCTTGGGAAACCCAAATTGGCGATCTGCCTCGGTGAATACATTGCCGACGTGGATCCTTGTGACGGCAGTCACGTGGATTGAGATCACGTGACCAGGTGCCGTCAGTACGCGCCACGCGCCACGGGATGGTGAAGGTCCTGGCGGGGCAGGGCCGCAAGCCCCACCCCCAC
>NW_027041851.1:0-138857 GCF_033297395.1 Canariomyces notabilis
CCTCAGCGCCTACTCGGCAGTTGTCTGAGGTTGTGGCCTATGCGGATTCTCAGTATGGAAATGCCGCAAGTGCCACGCTCTCCCTCTGTTTGTTGTCAGTAACTACCTCCCAATTCCTGTTGATGCTTCCATTCTACCAATGCTTGCTCACAGCCCCAACCCTCCTGGCAGACTGTCAAGAACAAGGCAGCTGGTGAACTGGCCATCAAGTCGGTTATGCAGCAGATCACAGACCAGCTTCCAGACCTCGAAATCTATCAAAGAGCCTATGCTAACGGGGCCTTTGAAAGACTCCTGGCAGATGTGTATGTCAATGTCATTTGTTTCTCTATCCCTTGAATACTTGTCACCGTTACGGTGAGTCTGGGGTCATTATTTGCTGTGCACCATACCCGGTCAAGCAGAGACTCTCTTGCTCATCAGCGAGTAGTGAGTGAGAGTATTGCGGAGCATCGCGAAGCCTGGCACATTCGAAACAATGGCAGAGGAAATGCGCCCAGTGCGTTACGAGTGCCCACACTAGAACTGAGGCCTTGCTGGCCCACAGGTGGACGACCTAAAGAAGGAGAATGCGACTGAGTGTACCCTCCATCTACCCACAGGGTGCTGTCGAAACCATGCCAAAGAAGCGAATAAGCTGACAAGAAACTCCTCGTTGATGGTACTCACTACTAGGCCTTCTCCAGAAACTCGAGGGTATTGTCGATACTTATCCCTTACAATCTCTAGCGCTTCCGAAGCAGACTCCGGCCCCAGGCATTTGTAAGTCGAAGACATTGTGTAATACCTGTACCAGTGCTCACTGCTTTGCAGGCTCGGATCGACGACACGACCAAGAATGCGTCCTCACTGTCAATACCTACTAAGTATCCAACGCAGTCCTGGCCTGGAAAACATTGCAACAGAGAGTCCCAGGACCATAAACTGCTGGGATACGAGGACCCGCTCACGCGCGAATTCCCCCAAGGTGAAGATTATTACAATGTGCCCAGATTGACAGTCTCGGGACTTCAGTACTTTCATGTTCCAGAATACACAAGATGGACAGAAGCCAAGGCGTCTTTGCTCGTCCTATGCGGCGGCAACATACTTCCCATTGACTAGACCAACATGGAATCCCGGCTTTTTGAACCCGCGATCGAGTTATAAGCACCGACCTTAGCGGTAGCAAGTCGGAAGCTGCCCTACGGCAAGTGGCATAATCACCTCCGTGGCAACCGAAACCAGCACAAGGACGTCCTGTCACACATCATTTTCCGTCTTTTGGAAAGCAATCCGACAGTCCTTCGCAACGCCGATGACCTCCGCGCCATCGAGTCCAACATCGAGGGATGTAGGAGCTACAGTTACTGGAGGCACCCAAGTCCGAGTCCAGCCACGACCCCGCCGCCGGTGAAGCCCGTGGAATCCATGTCACCGGGCGCAAAGACCAGAGCACAGGCTCGGCAGGAGTTCAAGGCTGGTAGAGATGCCCTCCTCCGCATTGTCAGGCGGCTTAGCGCGGGCAGCAGCGGCAGGACCATTTATATCGTTGTGGACCGGCCCGAATCGTGCGAAGGGGATTGCATCAACCTGCTCTTGAATGCGCTGTTTGACTTGGTGATGGATGGTGATGACCCAGAGAAGAAGGCGAGAGTCATGGTATGGGTGGTGCTGAGGGAGGAGTTTTGGACCGCCGCGAACTGGCTCGAGGGTCTGAATGATCAAGATAGGTATGAGGCCACCGGCAGGCTGATATTGTGTCATAAGAACCAGTAGTCGATATACAGATGGCACCCGTTCGAATGGAGTCTTGATGTTCGCAACTCCTGGCTTTGCTTCATGGGGAAGAAGATGTACTGGTAGTGACCGCTTGCTGCTGTCAATTCAAGAGCCATGGGCCTGGAGTCTGTTATTGAGGGTAGTAGAGGGACCTATTTTACCGTTGGAACTTTGGTTTGCACTAACAGACTGGAGAAACAGATACCTTTGCTACAGGTACCTACATTTTACGTTCTCCGGCAGGTGCGAAAGAGTACCTTACCTAATGTAACATGAAGATAGCAGGCGCTAGTCATGGAGTTCCTGGGCTGCCATGCACGTGGGAAGGGAAGAGAAGTTGAGGGCCAGTGGCGAAAAGGGCACGGACCGCAGCAGCAATCAAACATTAGCCTCAGAATTTAGCTATCGCGGACCCTCAACCATCGGCATCCACTATTCCACTTGTATACTGAGTGCAATACAGTATCAAATGACAACCGGCATGCTCGCAGGCAGCGTCCGGAACAGCAACACAGTCTCTGCGGGCTGAACGACGGTGCAAGTCGAGTTACGCAACGCAATTGCAAGAGTCACAAGCGCGTGGATTGCCAGCCGGCCAGCCGACCTGCCGAGTTTCCATCCAAGCATGCCCGATAAAACGCTCAAAGTAGTCACGTACGCTGCCGGGGCCTCTCTCGCCGCAATCACCCTGATCTACGTGTTTGGGCCGACGTATTTTCTCGACAGCGACCCGTCTCGATCGTCCAACGGCGCCTTCTCGAGTCGAAAGAGCGGCGGTGTCGTGGGGCTCTCCAATCCTGCCAACGACTGTTTCATCAATTCGGTGCTCCAGGCCCTCGCTGGCCTCGGCGACCTTCGTGTCTATCTTATTCGAGAAATCCATCGCCGCACCCTTGACGATGACTCGATCTACACGCAATCAGTGCCACCCGGCGCATTGGCCGGAAAGGAAGCCGATGGACTTCCGCCGCGCTTCAGCAAGGATATGCCAGAGTGGAAGCTTGAAGGGTTGCAAACCGGAACCGTGACGAAGAGCCTAAAAGATATCCTGGACGCCCTGAATGAGCGTCCACTTTACAAAAAGACCATATCCGCTGCGCCCTTCGTTAGGGCGCTAGAGGAGGCTTTCCGGCAGCGCGTCAGCCGGCAGCAGCAAGATGCCCAGGAGTTCTTGCAGATCGTGGCTGAGAGGCTGCGTGATGAATACCACGCGGGGCGCAGAGCTCGGTTGTTTGCAATACAAGCCGCATATCCTGGAACCGGTTTACCCTCCACACAGCCAGCTGTAGACGACGCGGGTGACGTGTCGAGCGTACCGTTGCAAGGCATGGGGAGTCCGGCAGCTGCCACGACCCCAGATGCTGCGACCGGACCAGGGGCAGGCAGTGCGCAGGTTGTGTTACATAAGGGCGAGGAGGAGGAGGAAGGATTTCCTCTCGAGGGCAGGTTTGAGTCCCAGATCGAGTGCCTGACTTGCGGGTTCAAACCCCGACCAACCGAGTCAACATTTTGTACCCTGACACTCAATGTGCCTCAGACCCAGACCACAACCCTGAGCGCGTGTTTCGACGGCATGTTCAAGACGGAGTATATCGATGATTTCAAATGCGAAAAGTGTCGTCTTCTGCATGCCGTGACTCTGTTCGAGTCAGAAGCCCGGAGGAGCACGTCCGAGGTCGCAAAGGCCAAAGCCGAGGCAGCAGTGAAGGCGCTGAGGGATGCTATCGAAACCGACCCCGAGAAGCCACCCGTGGACATCACGCTCCCAGACATGCGCTATGCGCCGAGGCGCCGGATTGCGAGGCACATTCGCCTCACTGCTTTCCCCAAAATCCTAGCTGTCCACCTGTCCAGGTCAATATTCGACGCGAGCCGTCACTCACTAAAAAATTCGGCGAAAGTGGCATTTCCCGAGCGCTTGCCGCTAGGCGGCCTGCTCCAGCAACGAAAGTACGTACTGATCGGTGTCGTGACGCATAAGGGCAGCCACCACAGCGGGCACTACGAGTCCTTTCGGCGCCAGAACATGTACCCGCCCTTCTCAAATCCGGGCACATTTCAACCCTCTGGGGCGTACAGCAAAGCGGCAAGCCCTGCGTCGACGCCGCGAAGCCATTCCCTCCGTGGGGAAGTGGATGGGGATGCCTTGACTCCGCCGCGGTATTCGTTGGCGTCTGAATCTGGCCCAAATTCCTCCAGACCTTCTCTCGATTCGGCCGTGACTCCCGTGGCTGGTTCTGGCGTGGATAGAACCGGCGTTGCACCGGCCACGGCAAGCCCTCGACCGAACTCATCTAGAATTCCCTCCGGATCTTTGCCCCCAGTCGGAACCAGTAAGACAGGCGATGACATAACCGGGAAAGCTGTTGCGCCTTCGAAACACAAGCAGCGCAAACCGCAGGCTCGCTGGTGGCGGATTAGCGACGACAAGGTGAAAGAAGCGACGACCCGCGATGTTTTGAGCATGCAACGGGAAGTATACCTGCTCTTTTATGAGCTCGAAAAGGCGAGCGCGTAGTGTTTGCGTTCGCGTACAGCAGCCTATTTGTACGGTTCCGGGAAGCGGCCAGGTATACCGTCATCAGCAAGCCACGGGGCTCGAGTTTCTGAGTAGATCCCTGGAGCAAGCTAATCAAGTAATAAAACGCTAGATAGAGGTAGTTGCCATATCATTCATCTATAGACATTGTAAATCTTAACGCTAACCGTATCCAATCATGAGCCAAAATCATCATCCAGAGAGATGGAGCCCCTTCGCGGGGAGATTGGTCACAACCGCTTCACTGTGCTTGCAAGACATGAAGGAAAGCCCATATTCCAGCGTCACAAAATGATTACAACAGCTCTATGGTGCTCCGAGGAGAGCGGGCATGAAAAAGATACCAACATAAACGGTGTGCTCTAAATAAATGTTCGTCCAACGAGCGAGGAAAGCTTTCCAAACCACCCGAGCACGGTTCCTGCGCAGCCTGATGCAAGCGGTAGCACCCTTTGTGATAAGGAATTTTACATCCAAGCTACGGTGCCATCCGGACTAACTGCACCACCCAACTCCTCAGGGCGTTGAATGGTTCATTGCCCCAGCAACTCCCTCGCAAGCTTGTTAGCATCCTCCTCGCTCAGCGCAGGCTCGTTGCGCGCTGCCTCGGCTTTCGCCGCGTCGAATCGCCACAGGCCGCCCGTCTTATCGGCGTCGCCGTGCTCGGCCAGGCTTACTGCCGGCCCGAGGCTAGCCAGGACCTGGTCGGGCCTGTCCGTCGCCTCCCGCGCGGTGAAGTAGCGCCGCTGCCATGTTCGCCCCTCGGCCTTTTCCTTGGCGCGCATCTCCCGTTGCGCATTCTCAATCTTGCCCTTTTCCTGGCTGACCGTATCCAAGTCGCCCTTGGCGATGGCAGCGGCCACTTTGGCCCAGGCCCGCCTCGACTCGAGCGGGTGCTGCCTCTCAATGGGCGCAACCTTGAGCTCGCTCAGGGGGATGGCGTCTGGATCCCACGTCTCGACGAGGTTGTCTTTGCTGCTGTACTTGGCAGGCCCGGAATGTATGTCGAACTTTTTGGTCCACTGGCCCGTGACGTTGAAGAGCACGTCTTTCTCCTTGCCTGTGGGATAGAGTGTCGCGGTAAAGGAGTTCTTCTTACCCGACAACCAGCCTTTCCCGCTGTAATCAATCTTGGCAGTGAAGCCGGTCGAGGAGGCAATGTACGAGCTGCCCTCCAGCTCGATGAAGGGCGAGCCGAATATGAGCCCTTCGATGTGAAGGGATGGGAGAGTAATGAGATAGGTATCGGAATTTCCGGGAGAGGATAAGACCGGAACAGTGAGGACAGCGTGCCCTATCTGCTTGATATTGATCGTCTTGGAGAAGGATGCCTTTTGGGCGTTGTATCCCTCAAGACGGACGCCGGTTGGCACGTTGGTGATGTTATAAGCAGTCGCCGGCGGATGATGGCTGTTTTGGAAAGAAGTTCTCGGTCAACAAGGGCGCCCACACGCTGAGATTAGGATCGGAGGGGTGAGTGAGTGCTAACCTGACTTGCTCGCTGATCAACTCTGTTGTCCCAGCGTCATCCTCCCACTTTCCCAGGAAGAGTTCGCCTAGAAAAGGGTTGAGCGGCTTCTTCTCGTTGCCATACTGCTCGCTTCGACTGGCGTACTGCTGCTTCAACGTGGTCAAGAACCACTTCAGCACGAGGAGGGCCCGCTTGGCGGCATCAGGCTCTTTGGCGGGGGCAGCGAAGATGGAGGGATGCTCGCACCAGTACGAGCTGAACTCGGTCAGGCTGGTGGAGGAGAGGATGAAGGGCGGCGCGGTGAGGCTGGAAAGGTCACCGTTGAAAGAGGCGATAGACTTGAGGAAGGCAGCCCAGCTACTCCCCATCGATGCCTGTTGCGGTGCCATCTCTGAGTCCATGGCTGCCCCCAAGTGATGGATGTTCCAGTCAAGGGACAAGATCTCGCTCTCTCCCTGACACTTCTTTCCCTTGTGCCTTGCGTTTCTCAAAACGTGACACAGAGAGGAGAGTCGGCGACCAGGGCGTTGCACAAGTGGTTACTGACGGCCTCTAAAGATTCTCGAAAGTGATTGCAGAGGTAAACGGCACTGTAAGTCGTTGTAGCAATGCCGACAGCAGTGGAGTCGAGTTGCTACCCTGAGTTGACGTTTAGAGGAAAAGGGGCAGGTGGGGTTTGTGGGATGATGTGAGGTGCAAGATGTGGGAGGATGAAGTTGTAAGGTAGGTAAGGTATTGTACATATGGTGTTGGTGCTGGCGGGGTTTTGGATGAAATGCAGGTTCCCGCCCAAAACGATAAATTCAGGCTCATCTCACTTGCGCCCCACTCTGACGTAGCCACCAATGTGCGCTGAAGTGAAGTGCTTTTGTGCCTGGCCGAAACCGGGCGGACAAAGCACGTGAACCCCTTCCGCTTCTTATCAGTAAACTCGGCATTGAGCCTTCAGTTGTTTTGTATGTATTAGCATCTCAGCATCAATCACCTCGCCTACAGATTCTACCTCCCCTAGCCATATCATTCGACGGGTATTTCCTATCTACTACGCTGGGAGCTTGAGCATCTTGGCCTCGACTTCTGTCTCCCACCATTCGGACCTAACGAGCGACATTAGCCATGCTTTCATTCATTGTTTGGAGGGCTCAGCGTGCGTATACATACCAATCCACGACCCTTTTCTCCCGCCTTGCCGTCTCCGCGCAGAATACCATGGCGTGGCTACGAATGACCTCGTCCAGGGTGCAGCCGATCAGTTCCCTCTGCGCTCTCTCGGTCGACCAGCCCTGGTTTTTGACCTTGTCCACTGCGAGAACGAACTGACGGGTCAGGCCCAGGTCTCCGCCGCCGTGGCCCAGGCTCTCGATGCCGGGGTGATGCACCGTGGTCTCCCCAGTGCGAAAGTCCTCCACCGTGATGGCCTTCGAGTCAGCAAATATCTCGCCATCCACACCGTACAGGTGGGTGTATCGCTCGCAAATCTTTTTGGTCTGAGCTACCATGTGGAAGGTCGCCGTTTTGGAGCCGCGCCCCGGCGGGGGGACAGCTCGCTGTTCCATGCCTCCTGATCCGTTGATTGCATCCGATGGGTGCGATGGCACGTTGACATCATCCCAGCTGATAGTCACTACCTGCTCGTCGCAAACGTCGTTGTCACACTCGTAGACACACCTGCCGAACCAGTTTCGCCGTGCAATCAGCGGCTCCGGCGTGCTCGAGTCATAGTCGCGAGCCAGCTCGGTGAGCAGCGCCCGTTTTGCCTCTGTGTCGCTCCCGTAAGACTCGATGTCGGGGACAACGATCTTCACGGGCCAACCCTTGTTGCCAGACTCAAGACCGGCCAGCTCTTTGCCGACGTAGATGCGTTTCGCCGAGTACTTGCATGTTTCCTCGGCCGGACATGACAGGCAGTTTGTGACCGTGCCGGCTGCGGCAGGCTTGCGAGCTCGCTTGAAGTACTGCAGCGAACCACTGCTACTGACGGTAGATGGCAGGTGAGGTGGCGGGCAATCCTGGGCCGCGCAGTTGACGGGCGAGCACAGTAACCACAACAGAACGTCGATGTCGTGGCAGCTTTTGGTCAGCAGGCTTGGGGCTGACGTGCTTTCCCGGCGCCTGATCACTTTTGTCAGCTCCTCTTATCTCCCATCAAATGCCTCTCGCCATTTACAGTACAGTACATACCAGTTTCCCCGGACATAGCTATGGGCGAAATGCCACCAGCCCACCGGTTCGGTGTGCACGACGGAAAGAACATCGCCAATGACGCGGTCCTCGAGGACTAGCTTACGAAGCAGAATGTTGTGCGGGCTGTAGCGAAGGACGTGGCCAATGGAGAAGAGAGCCTGCTGGCCGTCATCAAGCTTGTTGACCCGCAGCGCTTGGTACATTTCGATGCAGTCCTTGAGGGTTGTCGCCAACGGCTTCTCACACATGACGTGCAATCCGCCCAGCTTGGCAAGGGCAACAACCACTTCGCGATGCATCTCGTCCAGGACGCAAACAAAGGCGGCATCCACACCCAGGGGCACATCTTGTTCGCCCGCCCTTACACGATCCCGTCGCCGCTTTTCGTACGTGATAAATTCGCGCCAGTCGGCGAAGACGGCGCCCTCCGCTGGTGGCTCTCGGGAACCCCATATCATGGTTTGACCAAAGCGCTTTCTCTTGTAATCGTCTGGCTCAGCAACCGCGGCGACCACGCCGATGCTCAATGATTTCAGGGCCTCCGCGTATGCCGTGCCTCGGGAACCAGCGCCGATGATCAGGAAGCGGGGTGGACCCGCTGAGGAGGCCGGCCGCGGCCGGGAGACTAGATGCACCCCATTGGCGACTGGCGATGCCGTGTTCTCGGCTATTGACATGGCGGATTGTGAATGAGTAGAATGACGATCTGATTCCCCGGCCTAAGCGGAGGAAACGTATGCTCGGTGTGAGACAGCGAGAGCGGAGCGAGGCGTGAGTGTCTCTTAACACTCATCGACGCCCGGATGATGCTTGCGAGGGGTATAAGCCGGCCGGAGGGATCTAGCTTACTTGCGGCAGGCACACTTGTGTATTTACGGTCTTCTCTATGTAATACCAAAGCCCTGATTGGAGGATAACTGAAGCAGCTTGACATTCCAGGGTTCTTACAAGCGACAACAACGACTGCTGCAAACTTCCAATCCGACCTGACCCATTCTCGATCCCATTTGTAAGATACCTTAACGAACTCCCAAGTTGATATCAGATATTGTCTGTGCTGTGCAGGGTCCACCCTCTGGTCAACCAACCACTACTCATGACTGTTGATGCATACTTTCCACCCTCACCATTCACTTACCTCTATCATCTACTATTGGGACCGCAAGAAGCTATATCACTCTGGATAGCATACAGGGACTAGTCATTAACCTCAATCCCTTTTGATTGACCAAACGTCTTCCATATTCCTCACATACCATATGCCCGTCACCGACTCGGCTTCCGCCTCGGCCAAGGGACAAGATGCCCTCGTCTGGATCGACTGCGAGGTGACTATTCGTGGAATCTCTTTGGCTCGGTGCAACTAGTCTGACGTTCTCCTCTTGTATTCAGATGACCGGCCTCGATCCGGACAAGGAAGAGATCATCGAGATATACTGCCTCATCACTGACGGCCAACTCAATCTCATCGACTCCTCCGGCTGGGGCACCGTCGTGCACCAGACCAAGGAGCGTATGGACCAGATGGATGAGTGGTGCACTCGAACTCGTATGTTACAGATACAGTGATCCCCCTTTTTAAGGAAGCCCCTAAGCATCGCCCCAAACCGGTGCTCAAGTTGCAAAAGAGCTTGAGAAAGAGTCACAGGAGACAAACTGACATTCTTTTCCTGCCTTTCGTTTGCCGGACCTGAGCAGACGGAGAAAGTGGATTGACCGCCGCCGTCATCGCTTCGACCGTGACCGCAGAGGAAGCAGCCTCAGGCCTGCTAGCCTACATACAAAAACACGTCCCCGTCAAGGGCACCGCTCTTTTGGCCGGAAACAGTGTGCACGCGGACCGAGCCTTTCTCCGGAAAGAGCCCTACAAGAAGGTTCTTGATCACCTGCACTACCGTATTCTAGATATCAGTAGCCTGAAGGAGGCCGCACGTCGGTGGTGGTATGTATTGTACCCTAGCGTTTGCAAGCTTTAGCACCGAGCAAGCAACTTTACGAGTAGCCGCACTTGTCATGAAGAAGGGCTTACCAAGGCCAAACCAGCCCTGAGGTTGCCTCCGCCGCGCCTCGCAAGAAATGCCTACACAAAGCCAAGGATGATATACTCGAGAGCATTGACGAGGCAAGATACTACAGGGCGGCCATTTTCCTGCCTGCCAGGAGTTGAACCTTAGCCCTTACGCCGTCTCGACAGTGCCGGTCTGCGCACATGGCCAGTTTACCGGGTAATGGATTGGAATTTGGGTCTATAAGTTGTCAAATCTGCATTCTGATTCACACTTGAATCTCCTTTTATTCCCTTGGCGGGATGTCTCCTCTCCCTGGCGACTCTAGCCTCCTCCTATGTCTTGACATCCGGCTCGTCCCGGCCGACAAATTCCTTGAACTTCAGCAGGTCCGTCGCCATCTTGATCTCGGGCTTGAGGAAGTCCTGAGCATCCATGTCATACGTGGTTGGGTCGCTGCTGTGTTGCTCAATGTACAGCCGAATGGTGGCGCCTGAGGAGCCGGTGCCCGACAGCCGGACGACGATCCGGCTGCCGGAAGAGAAGCAGGCATACAGACCCTGGTTCGACGAGACGGAGCCATCAAGGTCCGTGTAGGAGAAGTTGCCAGCCTTGGTCACAGTGCGGTCTGTTTCAAAAGGCACGGCAAGTCAGCGAAGTTCTCACTAAAACCATAACAGAGACATGGACCTACCGCCAACTTTGCTGCCGACGAAGTTTGGATCCGCCACCAAGTTTTTCAGCACACCAACGACCTTGTTGGCGCCTTCAGAATCGACATTCTCGTAGTCGTAACGGGTGAAGAAGGTGCGGCCATACTCGTTCCAGAAGTCCTTCTGGATCTGCTTGATGCTCGGCGCAACCCCGGGGTTGGCCATGCCCAGCCCGGCGATGATGTTCAGCCAGGCTACAATGGCCCAGAGACCATCCTTCTCCCTGATGTGGTTGCTGCCGGTACCAAACGACTCCTCACCACAGATGGACAGCTTGTCAGCGTCAAACAGGGCGCAGAAGAACTTCCACCCCGTGGGCACCTCATAGCAGTTCAGACCCTGCTTCTTGGCCACCAAATCCACGGCCCCCGAGGTGGGCATGCTGCGGGCCAGCCCATAGACTCCGTTCTTCTTGAAGTAGGGTATCAAGTGGGCGTGGTGCGCAATGATGGCCAGACTGTCACCGGGTGACACGAAGGCGCCGGCGCCGTAAATCATGTTACGGTCGCCATCACCGTCCGAGGCAGCCCCGAAGGGGATGTTCTTTTTCTCAACCACCTCGACCAGGCTGTGCGCGTAGGTAAGGTTAGGGTCCGGGTGACCACCGTTAAAGTCGGGCGATGGCGTGCAGTTCTGCGTGGACTCCGGGCCGAGGCCAAGCTCCTTCTCGAAGATGGCCTTGCCGTAGGGGCCCGTGACGCCGGAGAGGGCGTCAAAGAGTACCTTGAAGTCGGGATGAGCGGCAAAGAACTTCTTAATCAGGTCAAAGTCGAAGATGTCCTTGAGCATCTCGATATAGTCGGCCGTGCTATCGACAACCTCCACTTCGAGGTCGCCATATGTCTTGGTGCCGATTGCCGAGATGTCAATATCTGGGATGTTGGCGATCTTGTACGAGGTCAGATTCTTGGACGTTTCAAAGATCTTGTTTGTCACGGCTTCGGGCGCAGGGCCGCCGTTGGCCAGGTTGTACTTGATGCCGAAGTCGTTCTTTGGTCCTGCAGGGGATACAGCGTTCAGCAACATGGTTCATCACCCAAAAGGGCCTGATACATGTGCAGAACTTACCGCCAGGGTTGTGGCTGGCAGTCAGCAGGATGCCACCGGTGGCTTTGCGTTTGCGGATGACATGGCTGGCGGCGGGCGTCGAAAGGATGCCATTCTGACCGATCAACAGCTTCTTGACGCCGTAGGCCGCGCCAATCTTGGCAATCAACTGAATGACCTCGGGGTTCCAGAATCGGCCATCACCACCAATGACGAGAAAGGCTCCTTTTTGGCACAAATTTGGTGAGCTTCGTCTTGCCCCTCTCTCTTCATGACCAAACAATCCCGGTTTGTTGTGTGGAGGAGCTGCTGCTCACCTTTGGCGCCTTCGGGGATCGACAGAAGAATGCTGGCAACAAACGACTCGCTGTAATGCGGCTGCTGGAAGACGGTAACCCTCTTGCGAAGACCGGATCTGTGATGTGTTGTTCCTCATCAGCATTGCGCGCTTTTTCTTCGCGGCAACAGCAATAGCAACATCACCGCGAGGAGCTCGAAGCTCTGCTGGCGGGGTGCTGCCCTGCGGGGGCGGGGTGGGCTATGACGTACGTGCCGGGCTTCTGGTCCGTGAAAGGCTTGAACTCAACGGTCTTGACCTCCATCTTTGCGACGGCTTGTGGATGCAATGGAGTAGGATTGCACTGATCCTTCAATGGGGTGATAACAGCAAAGAGGAAAATCGACCCTTTGGAAAAGGGGCCGCTGGATTTAGGTGGTGGAGGAAGAAGCTAGAAGCAGCCCCCCGCGGCAACAAGATCGCACACCGCAATAGTGTTCTAGCGGGAGGACCCGGGCCCACTGTTGCCCACCGCTGGTGCATTGCAGAAACACCCGGGTAGTTAGTCGTAGTGTTACGGAGCCTAACTATACATAGTTCCAAGGAAAAAGAAAGTAACGTTAGCCCGAGATGGTGCCATGCCTCAACACTTCCCGGCTGCAGCGTGTGATGTGGCGTGTCCGATCGCACCCGATGTGCTGGGCAGCTTCTCTGTTTGCACTTCGCGGAGCGTGGGTTATCTCAATGCTCTTATTGGTACTTGTCTCCACAAGGCTATCAACAACTTCAGCCCGCACAAGTTACACTATTGATGAGATCAACCCAAGTTCCCAAGCGTCTTCTAGATTCTTACCTTGATGTATGTGTATGGGGCCTTTACATTACGCAGTAAAAAGCATCTTGACAGTCGGACTTGCCATGCACAAGGGCTGGTGCGAGCAACTGCCTGTACGTGTGGCTACTGTCGGTGCCCAGAGATCGAATCGTGATGTCATCAACTACACAATGTGACAGACCCTAATTACTTGGAACATTGTACCGGTTATTACTGTAGTACTATGGAAGGTGTGTAGTCAGAAACGCCTTGCTCCCATGCTGCTCACGCTGTAGTTACAATCTCACCGCGTCGTATTCCCCTGACAAGACCGTGGCGATCCTTGCGGCTTTCTCCCTGAAGCAAGCACACTCGATATTGTCACTGCGCCATATAGTATACATTCACATCCGTTGACGAGAGAGCCGAAAAAAAAGTGGGCACTGTAGAAGAGGTGGAGCAGGAAGGAGGACTATGTCGAGGTGCCGGCGATAGGCTCATTTTCCGACGACTCGGACGAGGCAGACCGGAGTGCAAATACCTCCTTAAATCTCCTGGCCCCTGTGTTCGCCAGAGGATCAGTATCATAGATAACCTTGGGTCAGATCATGATCCGAGCACGGAGGATGCCATGCCTACATACCTTCCTCCCGGTCAAAGTAGATTTCAAATGCGCCCGACTTGTTCTGGCGCATGTTTTCTTGCCGATAGTTGTTGCAGAATACGTAGAGTTGTACATCTTTGAGCCAGACACGGTTCTTTGAGCGCCGACTGAGCCATGTGGGCGACTGGGACTGGTGTGTAACTGGTAATCGGTCTCCATTAGCCACAGAGCAGACGCATTGCGGAAGCTTTAAACAGGGGCTCGCTCGTACCAAAGGCGGTCCAGACAGGGCACTGCCTGAGTTCACCTTCCCAGACTGCGGCATGGAGGCGTAGGCCACGAGTCTGCTGGTCTTCGTAGACAATGAGCGAATGCTTGAAACCGTCGTCGATTATTTGACTGCCGAAGCCCCCGAGTCAGTAAAAACAGGCTCTATAGAGCAGAAAGCGAGTGACGTACGCCTGAAACAAGCGTCTTTCCCTCCGCAATTTGAACTCATTCGGATGGATCTGAATCGTCAGGACGTTCCGAGCCTTGAGCGCAACAAAGCTGCAGTAAAACAGCACCATTTCTGCACTTGGTCAGACGGCTTCATAAACCATTGGTGGTCTCGTCTTGAATGCCACATACCTTCCCACGTTTGGAAGTATAATGCCGCCCAGAGCTTACTGCACTGATCCGATCGGCTCCAGCGCTTCAGTTGTAGCGCACTTCCCTCCCGCTCAATGCAAATCTCATGAGCGCCGAGCATGGAGAACCACGGCGTGTCCCCCTGCATGGTTCTCATCAAGAAGTAGGGAGCTTGGTTTACCGTGTTCAAAAACACTACGATGGAGATGGTATCGTTGTCGAACGGCCTGTCGTGCCGGACTATTAGACACCGCTTTCAACCAAAGGGCTCGGAGTAAGAGGCCTGGGAATGGCAAAAGAAGGCTGGGGCCTACCGCCTAAAGAGTATTTTTGCATCCGGTGGTACAGCGATATGTCCCCAGGGGTAGAACGGACCGTAAGATTTGGAGCTGGGACGATATCAGCAAGAATTGGAGTCGAGTTGTAGCCCAGACGGGGGACACCCACGGTTTCAGATGCTTCAGGGCCGTTCGTGACGGCAAGGGCAGTGAGAATATCTGCTCGGCCCAATGCGCGTTCTGCGGCACGTGTTAGGGTATGTAGCAAAACTTGTTCACAGCGTCGGTTACAAACAGGTTCCTGCAATACTGCCAGAGACATCAGGTCCTGGCGGACCAGAGGGCCAACTTGCAAAGGTGGCGCCGCTATAAAGAAGGTTAGTGAGGTCAATCCAGACTGCTGACAGCCACAGGCACTTACGGATTCCTCTCTGCTCCCGCAATTTCAGAATCCGCGTGCGGAGACTCTCCAACGTATTCAGGTCGAAACTGGGTGACCTGACTCGAGGATTAGGAGGTGGGGCTTGGGAATGGCCGGCCGGATGAGGGCACCTACCTGGTCAATAGCTGTCTCAGCAATGAGAGGTAGTGGTTGTAGAGCACGAAGCGCTGGGGCAAAGGAAGGCCCCCTGCCTCCTCGGTCATCTTGTTGTACATCTTGCGCCAGCGTATTTCCCTCGTTAGGGTCTTGTCCTCGTAGTAAGCCATGATATCTTTGAGAGACTTGGACAGGCAGGGCAGCACGACGTCTAGGTAGGTGGTGACGATGGGTACGCGCATAATGTGCACTTGGGAGCGATCTGCAAGACCGCGGAGGAGCCTGCTGGAGGTTCGAATCTCTCCGGCGAGGGCTATCAGATGGCCATGGAACGACTCGGGGAGCGCCGCGCGCAGTAGGTCCAGACCCCGGGAGACAACATCGGCCCGCTCAGCCTCGCGGCAGCAATCCCGGAGGAGGTGATGCATCTCAACGGGAAGGATAAAGTTGCCGAGCTGCTCCATTTTCCCTTGGCTCCTTCTCTCGCCCTTGCGAACCCGAGTTTACCAGTCAAGGGTGATGGCGGATCGAACAGCGATAGATACTAGATCGGCTTGAAAGCATCGGCCCATGGCGGACCCGAGACACACCATGGTGGTTGCGTGTTCGCTAGTTTGACGACACACTCTCGGTCACTCGAATTACTCGATCGTCCTGGCCCTCCTCATAGTCGTATATTCCGGGATGGGCTCCATGAGAATGGTCCTCTAATGCAAAGCGGGTTGGTGCTACCCAAAATCTGGGGTAGAAGTTTCGAGAGCACAAGAGAAAGGACGAGGGGAAGGAAGAGGACGGAGCTTCATAGGCGATGTGAGCCCACGGTGGGAACAAGACTCGGGAAAAGAATGGGGGCCCATGGTCTGGGCTGGCCACGCTAACACCACCCTTTCTAAGGATGCAGTCTTGCAGACGCTAGTTCGGCTCAGAGCCGGAGCCTCAGACTGATATCGCCCAAATCACGATCTCACCGCCCGCATCAAGGGTATGGCCACTTGGTCCACCCCGCGGCCAAAAGACCTCATCAAGGAGCTTGCTTGGGTGCGATGACTGCCGAGGGGAGCACAAAACCGTGTGTCCCCCCAAGGTCCCGTGAGGGCAGCGGCAACTGGGATAATCTCTGGGTCAGGGTTAACGCAAGAAAAGCCGGGAATTGGGCATCGATTGTATGGACGGGGAGTGTGAAGGGACCCGCCAAGCAAGAAGCGTTCAGGTTGGCAATGCGAGGATCCCACGCCAGCAATGGATGGTTGCCGCTGCGAATCAACCACGGCATGGGAGAGGCTGGCATGCAGAAATATCAAATGAGAATCGCGATATGGTGCGACGCTTGCTGCAGTGCAAGCAACGTGAGAAATGTAAGGTGAGGTGGCCTGGGGAGTCAGCGACTGCCACGAAGTCCCCGTCCAATCGCCTGAGTTGCAGAGAAGCCAAAGACGTGCATTAGGACGGCTTGCTGTCAACTGAGCACTCGGCTGCAAGAGCGAATCTGGGTGGAATGTCGGCGCCGTCAAAGACAGCCGAACCAATTGAGCGAGAAATTGAGATTCATGCACGGGTCCATGCACCGCGAGGGAGCGAGTTAGGCAATAACGAACGAGCTGCAATTGGACGACGTTCCGCATCTGCTCTTCAATCATTGAGTTACTGGGAGTTCTCGTATCCGCGGTGCCGACACTGGCCGTACCTTATATCAAGGGTCCGGTCCCTCGTTGTCACCAGGACATCGCGATATGAAGGCATTCTGATACTATGCGATGGAGCAGAAACCAAAGTACCGTACAGTTTTTGCATTTGTTGGAGAAAGGAATGCCGAGATGAGGATCTGGTGCCGTGAAGCAGGGGAAGATAATTGGGCATCAACCAACAGGCGGTACGTGCCGATCCTGCATTAATCAGTGTGGGAGGAGGCTGTCCCCGCCGGGGGCGGGAGTTGAGGTGTGAAGAACATACCTATATAACCTTGATCGCCAACCCTTATCTACAATTGTAGAGATCACAGGGCTAGGTATGGTCGAACCGTCGACCAGCCATCACCTGCTTTACTTGCCTGGCGGACGGGGAAGTACCGGTATGACGTCGGCTTGCCCCGAACTCTGACCATCACCATCATCAGCATCAAGCATCTTTTTTCCAGGCGATTCAGATGCCTTCTTCGGTTACGAAACACCACACCGGGCAGCTGTCACAAACAACGCAGAGGAGCTCAAGAAGCCACGAGCATAACAGGCCGCGCTTCGCCAGTTCATCGCGTCTCCCACGGACTTGGATGTTTCCTGAGCTTGATCAAGGAAGATCGGTCTCTGTTATACATAATCATAGGGTTCAGCGCTGCGCCCCTATTCTGATGGTATGGATCGACCGCCATCCATACTAAAGGAACCGTGGAATCATACCCTCCAGTCCCCTTAGATCATAGTAACCTCGTGCAAACCATGCTAGGAAAAAAGTAAAAAAAAGCACCAAAAAGTCCAATTGCCCTGCCCCAAGCAACACCGTCCGTCCCAAAGATACAAGGGGAAAATGAAAGCCTGATGATAAGCGCATCGTCTTGCTTGGTCATCTTGAGGTATCAAGACTGGTCGCCAAGAGCGCAATGCGTCGGCGAGAATAGAGCACGCCTAGGAAGACTCCTCTTCCTCGCCGTCGGCCTGCGCGTTCCCGTCAGTCACTGTGGCACTTTTCATGAACCTAGGAAACTCACGTTGTACGCCTGTTTCTCATCTTCGTAGCGCTTCTTATCAGCGGCGGCCTTGGCCTCGTACGGCGCCCGTTGCTTGTCGGTCAGAGCCTTCCACCGCTCACCGAGGATCTTGCCAACTTGGCCGAACGTGGCACCGGGGTTCTCCTCGCGAACATTTTCGCGCTGTTCATTGGCGAAGAACATGTACGCAGACAGCCCACGCTTGGGCGCATTGGGGTCTGCACGATTCAGTGAGATTAGGACCATCAGAGAGGCGCAACTGGCGTCAAGCGATCTTTGGAAGGGGAGTTTGGGGATAAAACTGCGATGCACGCAACCGAGCTCACTTACCCTTCTTGCGGCGCTTATCAGTCTTGCCAGCTTTGCCCTTAGCTGCCTTAGGCATTTTGACTGATTTGCTATTTATGACGGTTAGCCACCGTCACGAACTTTATGTCAGGATGATTCTGATAAATGGCATGGACCAGGGTCACTGGTGCAGCGCCTCGCAGATCGCAGCCCGCAGATTTGGAACGTTATGAATCTCAAAATAACAAAATACACGAGCGAGGGGTAGCGGGAGCAGGCGCGTTGGCGCGATCTGCTCCGGTTGTACGCGCGCCTTGCTACGCCGTTATGTCGCAAATGCAATTGCGGTCGACCACGACGCGAAAAAGCGTCATAGAACTCATGGACCATCTAATGAGATCGAAATACGCACCTGAGGATGGAAATGGAGAATTATGAAGAGTGGTGTTGAGGCGTTCTGTTGAATCGCGCTTCTAGTTAGAGACAACGCCCAATTGTTTAGATTCGAGATGCTGGAGCAGGTTGGCGGACGGCAATGATGCGAGTAATGCACTTGCAGAGGGGAGCGCTGTGGGAGGAAGCGAAGGCGACGACTAGCGTTGAGTCGCGACGGCCAAACAAGAATCGCAGGCCCAAGGAAACAACGTAGAAATGAACTCCAATGAAGGCAATGAAGCCAATCAGGACCAAGGGCGAGTGACTTTGAATGCGGCTGTGATTTTGCAGAGGAAGAAAGTACTCACTGGTTGGCAGTTGTGTGTAGGCAATGCAGAGAGTTTCGCGCGGGCGCAGTTTGTATGGGAGAAGAGGAGGGAGATCTTGCGAGGGGAAGGGGGACGCCTCTCCCCGTATTTTACTATGGGCGGCTGATTGAGAACGGCCGGGAGGGGGCTTGCTCCTTCCTGCCTCATAACAAAAAAAGGTGCAGGCGGGCTGATTTTCTGGCCGTGATTGGGGAGGGGCGAGGCCAACCCCTCTTTGCCCACACTGCTTGCCAGTGTGGTAAGGTGTCTGTCTCTAGCTGACCCAAATTTCCAGGTACAAAATACAAGCATCCATGTAGCGCTGGACTGTGCACCGATGTACCTTGTACCAAGCCCAATCTCCTAGGTGTCTCTCAAAACACACAGGCTTCACTTACACTGCTCTTCCTTGGTTGTTACCAAAGGGCGCTTTAGCGTTCAAGGCTCCTAAAGCTGGGAGGCTTACGGCAAGGGCCACAACCTGAGTTGTCTAGGTAGTGAGCCTTTCTTCATCTGTTAGGCGTAGATCATCAGTGTATGGAGTTTCCTATCATGCGCTCGATGAAGGTTCTAGGCTCTCCAAAGAAAGCGCTGCTGGTATATCGTCCTGAAGGTTCTGACTGGATGTAAGAAGGTGTCTTTTCCCTTCCTTATACCTATGCTACAACAAGCCAGCCAACGCCCAGTTGCTATCACTTCTAAACTAGCAAACATGAATTGAGCTGGGAACACTGACCGACAACATAGAGTTCTATGTTTCTAGTCTATTTGCAGGTTGACTCTCGAGACTGTAAAGCAGCACTGTAGTGAGTCTAATCTCTTCTTGCTGTGACCTAATATAGGTTCTGTAAGCTGGTCTCATGGAAGCATCTTTGCCTGCAAATGTCTCTTTGAGATGTGCTGCAAGTAAATGGTAGAGGTAGGAGTATCTTGGATGGTACTTCTCCTGGTCTCATCGGTACCTGGGATGACGCCAAAATTCTTTGCGAGCCAAGTACCCCATACAATTGGGAAACATCAGTGCCCAGCTCGCAGCGTGGTACCGGTATGAGCACGCACCTCCGCGCGTCACCCTTATTCGGGGGCTGGTTCCTTTCAGTCAATCACACCATTTCCTTTGGGCATCCCTCGCCGCAGAAAATGCCAGTCGCCGCGACAGGCGGCTTCCCATCCATCTTCTTCACCCGAGACAGCAGTTGGTTCCGCAGGCGCCCTGCACCTTGCTCAACAAGGCGTCCGAGCCGCAGAAGGTCTCTCCCGAATGGATTTCGCAAGGTAGATGTCTCGTTCGCATTGAGGAGCAGACGGGTAGACTTGGCAGCTTGACTATCCAAACTGTGTGAAATCATAATGGGCTGGGGCCATGCACAACAGGCAAATCTGTGTCTGGAAGACCCACCACCCTTTCAGGAGACATTCAGGTGATCTGTGCACCCGCGTTTGAATTCGATGCACTGGCCATCCGTTGTAGCTTGTAACTGCCCCTGACTTCTCCTCGAGATGGATGCAGTTTCTCGTCCAACATATACCATTTGATACACATCCTGAACGTGTTATCGAATGATAAATCAAGTAGATCGTGTACTTTTGGGGTATTTTTAGTATGTGTCTTACTTGAATTCACCGGTCCCGAACAAATTGGCGTGATGAGTGTGTAACTCCAAGCGAGGTCCATGGGCATTTTCGCGTAATTTTGTTTGGCGCGGGACGCGGTGCTGACCGCGAGTCCGCGACAGGCACTCAAAACCAAGCACCCATCTGGACCCCATGTATTTGTCCAATGCGGCTGGATGTATGTCCCTAGTGTACACAGAAGTCTGTAACTACCAGTCCAGCTGACAATGCAAGATACTGGGCAGTTGAAGACTCCCGTCGTTTATGTCCTGGCCTATTGTCTGTCAATCTGGAGAGTCAAGTACCAGATCCCTCAAACGTGACTCTCGAACCCAATCGATACCACTTCCTGCAACGATGGCACTGGCTGCGCCCTTGATCACTCTCCATTTGCGCCGGCTGGTTTTCATTTCACCCGCCAGAGCAGCTATCTCCTCCTTGAATCGCGCATCTTGAATGATACCTGGCCCGCTCTGATGGGCCTTTTTACTAAGCTCCAATATTTCGGTTGCTAGCTTGATGTTTTGATCACGGGTGCGGAGACATTTGACCTCGAGCTCCGCCAGAGTGTTGTTAGCCGTCTGCAGTGCAGAGCACATGTTTGCTGCTTTCGCAGCGGCCGCATCACGCTGCTCGATGTAGGGTAGCAATTCTCTACATTTTGGTTAGTAATCGCCTTGTTGGGCAGATTGATCCATCCTCAAGGTCTTGAATCTGTGTCTATACCGTTCCAACGGCGAGGCATCCGTTGCATTGTGGACAGCGTTTAGGGTCGGCTTGACTGTCACAACGCTTTCGACAACGCTGTCTCGCAACGAAAGCGTTCCTTTTGCCTCTAGAAGACTCAACCGTTCATCGGTTATTTGGCTTTTCGCTGAAGCATGGGCTGAAGACAGTTAGAACGAAGGTCCGCGCATGAAACAGAGGCATGGGCTTCGGGTATCTGACCTGCGGTTGATACATGACTCTGCTGCGATCGCAGCAGAGTAAGCTCGAGTTCTAGTCGACGGAGGTCGTCGTACAGATTCAAGACGGCGGCCTCGGTCTCCGTAAAACGAAGCATAGGAGGGGGATCGTTGGAATTAATACCGCTAGCATCAATCATGCTGGCATGTGGTATGCTGTATATTTTGAGGTGAGTGATCAAATCAACAGTGAGTGGCCTTCCCATTTTGTCGCAATGTGATGCGACTCAGGTACGTATGTATGTAAAATACATACTTATCGATACCGTACTGTATTTACATACGGTGCTTGCCACTGGTACAGTGGTTGCTGCCGCCCGTGTAGTAACTTCCGCAGCAGCAACGCAGTCCAACTCCAGCCACAACTTGAAGTCTGCACGGTATCCACCGCATCGTCGCATGGTACAATGGGTAGTGTACAAGCTTACTGCACTCATCAAAGGATTCCGAAGCTTGTAATCTGTTCCATGAACTTCGCAGTTTGTTCATTTCTACAAGTAGAGTTTAGAGAATCAAAGCCATAGCTCAAGTTGCTCCGGTATGTTAGTACTCTAATACGGAGGATACTTACTAGTACAGGAGTGGACAGTATCAATACCCTATTCAGGTTCATCTTTTGTACTGTATGGCAGTGCTTGGTTGGGCTTAGTGGCCCTGCATGGTGGTTAATGACCTCCGGTGTATGTGGATGGCTGCTTCCTGACAACCCGAACAGAGTCAACAGACTCGACTGCCTAGAACTCACCTTATTCTGTGATTTTGTACGTGGATCGACCTCGCCTCCAGTTTACATCGTCGCTGGGACTGCTCTTATCTCCTTGCGGATGTTTTACGCGCGGATCGATCGGCGTAACCGGCTGAGCCAAGATCAATAAGCCGAAGCCGTCGACGGGGTCAACGACTACAAGGTCGAGAGGCAGCAGCGAGGCGGGTCTCGAGGGCTCCCATCCAAACCTGTCTCGCAACGCACACAGACTCGCCTCAATATCGCAAGGCATGCGAGGGCATGGCAACCCAGGTGTTGATCGCCCACACGGGCCAGCGCCTGCAAATCGATGCTTCGCATCTTTCGTCGTACGGAATTGCTTCCAAATCTCGCTCTTGGTCGTTTGGGCCAAGCTCCCTTGCTGACCGTCACCTTCCAGAGTAGATGAGCTCAAAGCCACCGTGGGCCGGCAGACATCCATACCTGCCGAGTACATCATTACCCTGACCAACCAGGGGAAGCCTTTGAAGCTACAGACTATCCAAACAGAGGTTTGCGGTCTAATATCCCCTCTGAAAAGAACCTTCGTAACCTGACCCGGTAATTGGCAGAACGAAATATGTGTCTATGACAGTCGGCTGACACAGCCGCCCTCACCGGGTTCCTCGGCGCCGCCAAAACTCGACCTCCCGGTTCACAAGCAATACGTGGTCCTTGACCCGCCGAATTCCATTGAAGACGCAACACGTCTTCCATCATGGCAGGAACTCTTCAAGACTCGGCGGGCTTGGGCGCTCAAAGTGGCCGAGGATTGCAGGCGCATGGCTGCAGCAACCGAGGACCGGTACGGCGAAATCGATGTCATGCTGCGCTGCCTTGACGCGGCTGTGATAAACCTGGAATCTGTCATCAAGGGTCTTGATCCCAAGTATGCCGAATTTAAGAAATGGCTCCCAACGGCGCAGGCTGATTATGGCGCGCTGACGGCGGGCTGGGAGCAGTACCTATCCCTTGCACGAAGCATTCCTGTCTCCGCCGCTATGGTGCGCTTCATGACGGGCCGTGTTGTTGACGGAATTAAAGGACGGCCCCAGCGTCAGACGACGCTCGAGGACCTCGTGGATTTGGACACGGCGCGGAAGGCCGGCCGACTCGCGCCCGTGGCGTTGCGCAAATTCGGCACCCGTGTCGCAGAGCTCGAGAAGACTGCTAACCGCCTGTTTCACGACGCAGAGGATCTTTTCCGTGAGTTTGAAAAGACCGTGTCGCGCTCTGCCTTGTCGCATAGCGGTGAAGCCCAGCAGCTGGTTCATGATATAGACGCTGTGGCTAAAAAGATTGACATTGACTACCAGACAGCGCTCGAGTACACCAGCTCGACTCGCGACGTTCAGCAGGCTTCCAGAATTGCAGCAACTCACACGGAGCGCTTGTTGCCGACCATGACCAAGCGCGCTTTGGAAATGGACGACATGCTTCGCTACGCGACACAGACGAGAAATTCACTGGCCGCCGAGTCGGTCGAGTTCATGCGCAGCATTACTGCCATCACAGCCCTGAGCAATACTCTCAAGTCGCAGCTGAACGACGTCAGCCCGGATGACGAACTTGCTGCGTTTGATTATCTTCGCCTGATACAGCAAGTTCCCTACATGTACGCATCCTTCATGGCCGAAGCTATTCGGCGCCGCGAATGGTTTGAGAAAGCAAAGCAAGACTCGTCCACCCTCGCCAACGAAATGGCCCTCTTCCAGGAAGAGGAGATCAAGCGACGCAGGAAATGGCACAAGTCGGTTGGTAACGCATATGGACCAGAGAGCCCTACTTTGGACGGCAACGTTCCTGGCTTGGAAGTGAATCTCCTTGGGGAGGAAGAGAAGTGGCCTGTCATGACCAGGAGTGACCTGGAGGATTTTTACGCACTCCTGCAGACTCAGAAGGCCGATCCCGAGATTGTTGCCGATGTTGGCAAGCTCATCGCAGAGATAAGCACCCCCACCAGGCAGCAGTCAAAGAGGATGAAAGCCTTTAAGAATGGCAGTATACATGAGGCCGCTCTTGGACGCAGCGGGCTGCTGATTCGGGGTGACGACGACCTGCTTCGGTCGCTACAAGAGGACAAGTCGAAGCTGGAGAGCAAGCTTAAGACCGCCGAAAGCCGTGTGCGACGACTGGAGGACCTGCTCCACAGACAGACTCAAGCATCGCGGGGGTCGTTGGCCAACATTTTCCAGACTCCAAGCCAGCAACTTCCAGATCGATATGATTCTACCAACTCAGTCAAATCTCCCCGGGTCTCAGAAGACCGGAGAAAGTCTGTTGAAGGTACTGACGTTCTTATAAACCGAATCCAGCAGCTGGAGGCCGAGCTGGGAGCAGAGAGGGAGCGGTCGGCCGTGTTTGAAAAGGACTTGAATGCGCGGGTAACGCTACACAACGACATCAAAGGTCAAATGGAAGAAGTCAACTCGACAAAGAAGGATCTCCTGGAGAACTTAGAGGCTTTGAAACGAGAGTTTACCGAAGAGCGGAAATCACTCGAGGACGAGATCAGACGACTCCAGGCGCGACTAGAGGATACCGAGGATGAGATAGAGCATTTTGGAGAGTCGAGGGAAAACGAAAAGGCCTCATTTGAGGAAAAGATCCACGCCCTCGAGCTCGAGGTTGAACGGCTGACTAAGGAGAGAGGTGACGAGACACTCAAGTTGGAAGGCCAACTCGAATACCTGCGTAACGAGACGCGGCGCCAGCGCGAAGTGATAGAGGCTCAGGAACGACAGCTTCAGACCGCACAGGACGAGTCCAAGGGACTCGACAAGAAGTTGGAAATGCTAAGCAGTGCTGCGGACGTGCAGCTCAAGGCACTGCATGATGTCTGGGGTCAACTCTCGCCGGGCGAAGCTGTACCTGAGGACCTCGCTGATCTTACCGAAGGGATTTTGGTCAAGGTCAGCGATGTTCTGGCTAAATGGCGGGACTTGGATGCTGACATGTCTATGCTGCGGCTGGAGATTGACTCGGTGCGGAATACGGTCAAATCATCAAAGGCAGAAAAGGCGACCGTCGAAGAGCGGCTGGCGACTGAGGAGGCAGCGTCGAGCCGCCTTCGCGAAACCCTTGCCGAAGAAAAGGCCAAAGTAGTGGCGCTTGAGGGTGAGCTGGCGAACGGGCATGAGCAGCTCAAGCAATTGCGTATAAGGATCGCGGACGGGGAGACTGGCTCTGAATCCCTCCGGAAGCGGCTAAAGCAAGAGGAGGAAAGGATCACGCGTGTCACAGAAGAGCTTGCTTCGCGGCAGTCGCAAGTGGGTAGTTTGGAGGAAGAGGTCCGGCATCTCAAGGAAAGGCTGCTTGAATCCCAAACCAAGGTGTCGGAACTGGGCCCCTGGTTCGAGGCCCGAGCAGAGCGCGCCAAGGACCTCACACGGCGGCTGTACTTACAAAACGAGCGCCTTACTCACCTGCTCGAGCGGCTCGGGTTTTCAGTGACACGCCAGGCCAGCGGGGCCATGGTGATTCAGAAGGTCCCTCGATCAGAGCGCTCGTCACAGAATGCGAATGATTCGGATCCAAGTTCATCTCTCCGTCGATCCGGCACCTTCAATGGCCGTGCTGCTACCGAAACGGTTGATGCGGAGTTGATCTACTGGATGGACAGCGAGGATATGCAGACTGAGGCAAGCAAGTACGAGGCTTGTGTCACCTCGTTGGGGTCCTTCGACATGGATGCCTTTTCTGAAGCCGTATACCGCCGCGTGAAAGATGTCGAGCACATGGCTCGCAAGCTTCAGCGCGACGCAAGAGCGTACAGGGAGAAAGCCCATGCATATCAAAAGGAAGCACATGAGAAAATTGCCTACAAACAGTTCAAGGAAGGCGATCTTGCCCTTTTCCTGCCGACTAGAAATCAGACAACTGGAGCTTGGGCAGCATTCAACGTGGGCTTTCCCCATTACTTCTTGCGGGAGCAAGAGGCGCATAGGTTGCGTACTCGGGAGTGGCTCTTGGCTCGAATCACGCGGATCCAGGAGCGTGTCGTGGATTTGTCTAGATCGCTCCAGCACCCGTCAACCATGTCATCAAAGAAGGGCGCTGCGGTGGGCTCCGAGTCACCGAACGACGAGGATAACGACAACCCTTTTGATCTATCCGACGGCCTGCGTTGGTACCTGATCGACGCCTCCGAGGACAAGCCCGGGGCGCCGTCGACCCCGGGGCTTGCCAAGAGCACTGTCGCGGCTAATAACGTGGAAGCAATGGCCGACATGCACACGCATGGGCGGTCAGGCTCTAAGGGCGGAGGACTGGGTGTCCGCGGCGGCGTGGCTTCGGGTATTGAAGGAGTGAGCAAGACACTGTCCAAGAGCCTGGAAAGCCGCCGCTCCAGCACGGGCTCTAAGAAAGCCCTGCCGTTTGCGATGGGGGCTAACAGGGGCCGAGACAGTGCCGTAGCCAGTGAAACCAACTCACTCCGTGCCGTGGCTGCAGACACTCCAGGGGCGACGAGCCCAACACAGCAGCATGCCACTGTAAACAGCACCGCAGCACAGCATGATCCCTTACAAGCATCGGTGCAGGCGGCCGAGACAGGCCAGACAAGCGGCCGCGGTGGAGGGTCGACGGAGGCCGTATATGGCCAGCAGCAGCCGTCACAGTCGCAGTTCGAGGTTCGCAACGATATGGATTCCTTGATGGGTCCCTGAGTGAGCTCCAACCGCCCCAGGTTGCTGACGCAATGTTGGCAGGCCCGCTCCCATCCACAGCGAGAGGACAGTGCTGCCTCTTTGAGTCCAGCGAAAAGGAGCGTTGTTTGGGATTCGCTCTGGAGCCTGGATGTCAACTACGGGGTCGGGGGTTGAGCCTATCGACCTTTGGGAATTGGTTCTGGTTTTCATGACGGTGGGGGGGAGCGTCGTCAGCACGGTGATTTGGAATCCGTTATGAAGACGGAGTGTGATGCAGACTTAGTGGGCTACCCACTGCATCAGGTCGCATATGCTCCCCCGTATGGTTCTTATTGGCGAGATTTGCTGAGCATTGGAGGTCTGACAGCAAAGAAGAATAGAGTGCTCGCGACAGCAGTAGGCCCACGCGGGGCTGAGAAGCACTCGTATGTTATGAACTCTCATGAGATGATGTCGCAGAGGACTGCCGTCTACGTATAGCAAGATACAGTAATAGTTACATGCGAAATCGCAAATTAATCTTTCTACAAGCCGCGCCCGCCAGGACGCCGGGAAACGTGGAAGGTCCCCAACTAAGGCAAGCAAACCTGCTCGGCTCATGGGGCCGGCTCCGCTCCGGTGTTGCTCGAGGTTTCTTCCAGCGGAATAACATCGACCATCTTGCGGACAGGTTCCAGGTTGCCTCCAACTGCAATTTCAATCTCCCAGGTGCCCAGTGCCTTGACCCGGTCTGTGTCGGCTCCCAGACCTACGAAGCGGATTTGCTCAGCGTCCAAGGAAATGCGGCTCGCATCGGCATCCGCCACAAGCAGTCCCTTGATGTGACCCACTATGTCGGCGGTAGACACGGAACCGAATATGGCTTGAGAAGCAGCGCCCGGTGTCTTGTCCGCAGCATCGGCGCGTGTGCTTGCTTCGGGGGATTGGGCGGAAGCTACGAGGGGAGACACCCGGCGCCGGGGCTCCGAGGTAGAGGCAGCGGACCGGGCAGGGGTAGGCGCCGGGATTGGCTTGCGGTAGAATGTCAGCGTCTCGGGGACCAGCGAGTTGAGGATGGTATGCGTCTGCTCGGGCTGTTTATATGTCGTTAGTAAAACAAGCGCACGGAGTATGAGCGAGATACGGGAAATGGTATGGTATTAGGAGTAGGAGGGCGAGTGGACGTACTGTTGCAGCGATGGGCTTAGGCTTAGACTTGGGAATAGCGGCCTTCGTGGCTGTTTGCTCCGAGTCTTGTTCGGACTCGTTTGCGGCCGCGGAGCCAAAGAGGGTGTCTCGCTCGCCAATGTCGTCCTTGGTGAGTCCTAGCTCACGGAACCGGGTGGGCGTCATGTACTCAGCCATTTTTCTGGGGTACCACACGTTGCGCATACGGCCGCGTTCGACGCGGAAGACGGAATCTGGAAAGGAACAGACACAGGTGAGGCCCGCCGTCAGCTTCCTCCATGATCCCACAGGGTGCGGCAACTCGGGTAGGTAAACAGTAACTGGGCCTACCTTTGCGGCCATAGTAGGGAATGTCTTCGAGCAAGCGGACAACAACACCCTGGTCACGCGGCTGCATCCTGTTGGACTTTGCGCGAACCTGCACCTGCACCAGCGACACGCTGCCGGCGCTGCCATTGATGCTGCTGCCGAATGGCTGTGCTAGTCTCCGGAGGCACGCCAGGCAGGTCGGCGATCTGCCGCCCACCAGAGACGCCGTCATTGCTGCTAGAGTTGGGAGGCACGGGCGAATTGGCCGACCAGTACTCTCGGTAAGATTGTGTTGAATACAGGTTTGTTGACCTGGCTCGAAATCTCGAACCTGAACAACAAGCGCCCCAAATTTCTGGATCTCGGCGGTTGTGAACCGGAACCAGAAGCAGAAACCCGACAGAAAACCAAGTTTGGGTGCCAAGACTTCCGGGGGGTAGCCGACCCATGTGCGACGAAAGTTACCTTTTGGTATTGGAAATTACATGCTACTTTAAGGGTCTTAACAACGAATACAGAGCATTCACCTCATCAATACCTCCATATCTAGGTACCCTCTCTTTGCTGGCTTATAATTTGCTTGCAGAACGCTTTGGAAACATCATCCAGCTAGCTAACTGCCTTATACTCACCATGCTTTTTCCCTCTCACGTTCAATTACTCTCGACTTATCCTCAGCAACTTTGTACCTACCAGCTTAAGCTGTAAGGTTCGGCTGTGACGAAAACAGGGGAGTTGTGATCGCGTAACAATGCCGAAGACATGCATCTACCAACCACCAATAGCGCGTGTTCCCGCTATGCTCAATGTCGTTACACCAGCGAGACCAGCTGCCCAAGCTCCCGACCTCGACGACCCGCCAAGTCATCGATCCAGTTGGCAACGACAACCTCCAGCGCATTCGGAAACCGCAACTTGCTCGCCCTATTGTTCCTGTTGGGCTTCTTTGCCATTTCCGCCATGGGTCCACGACAAGCAGTTGGGTTTTCCTGATACAGTCAACAGCCCAAGCAAAACCGATCTTCTCGCCATGAGAGCGCACCCCCAAATTACAACGATTATCGCGACCCTACATCTCGCCTCTTAATCTTGCTTTTTCTCACCTCTCTCAATCTGCTTGTGGCCCCGACCGTTTGGTCTGCTGCCGTCGGGACAGCGCGATATATATTAAGATGGAGCGCGATGGCACTGAAAAGGCCGCGTCGAGTGCGGAAAGTAGAATCCCGCAGAGAACCTCTCGCTTCACCTCACCACTCGTCATTGGCAGCGCGTCACAGAGGAAAAGCCTGTTCTCACGACCACGGCCAAAGGAGGACACAGCTCCCGCAGCTAGCTCTGCAGCCCTTTCCGATTCCCGTCCCGCCTCGGCGAGCGATACCAGAATCCCTCGCCCAGCAGCCAATCGCCGCCCATTCACCCTTTCAGATGCCTACCGAATGGCCGAGGAAGAGGAAGCCGCCGAAGGATCTCCCAGCCCTGCCCCGCGGTCATGGCGGTCTCGTCCCGCATCAGGTGATGGGAGAACCTCGAGAATTTGGGGCGCCGGCACCAGGGAAACCCAGAACCGCAGAGGGCTCGACAAAACATCCCTAGAGGCTGGGACAAACGCCGCCACCAGCGGCGCTCAATTGCGCCAGAGCTACGGCTCAGACAGCGCCTTTGATGAGACTATCCGCCCGCCTGCTCCAGATCTACGAAACTCGGACGAGTCAATTCGCCGCACCAATGGACTATTCTCGAGGTCGAGGCTAGGATCCAAGATTGTTGAGACGGGCAAGGAATTGGTACGGAAGACCAGTCGGGGTAGCCTAGAAGACAAACTCTCACCCCGCCCAGCCAAAGACACTGGAAGCAACGGCACATGGCTTTCACGTCGATTATCAGGAAGAAAACGAGAGTCGAGCAATACTTCTTCGGAATTTGACGTTATAGACGCGGAGCAGGCCGACCGCGACCCTGCCGATCAGCCTCCTCAGCCTGACACTGCTTCGCCCGGCTTCCCATCTCCAAACAAGAGCTTTGCTTGGCAGGCCGACGCAGACTTCACAGCCGGCGACTTGCAAATCTCCAGCAGTCCTCCGGTTAGGCGCAGCAATACCAAAATTGAGGACATCCGCGCCCTGGAAGCCGAGGTCAACGAAAGTCTCGTAGAGAAGCACCCACCTCGTCGGAGTAACACTCGGCTAGACGAGATCCGCGCTCTAGAGATTGAAACTGCTCTGAAATTCCAGGAAGAGCCTCAAGAACAAGGCGATGATGATGGCGGCGCTCACCAGGCCAAGCCAAAAGACGACGACGTGCCGCCCCGCAGCCGCTCTGCCAGCCGAGCAAACAGTAGGCCGGACGAGCTCAGATTGCGCGAGATCGAGAGCTTATCTAGGAGGGCCCTCGCGAGAGCCAGGCTCGATGAGTTTCGGGGAAAAGATGCCGCATTTACATCACGCTCACCATCACCAGATATAGCGCGGAAGTCGATCAAAGAGCCAGTGCGGGCCTTATCTCCGCATGGCAACAGCTTGGTAGAAAGGACTGAGGAGTTTGCCTCGGCGTTGCAGGCCCAAGAGCCCACCAATGGCCAGAGAAACTACGACAACATTCCCTCAATCATCGGAGTCCACGCTCAGGCCAAACCTGTCGGTTTGAGCGAAGATCCAGAGACGTACGAAAAGTTTGGAATCGGCCATAGCACATTGCAGACCAGGGATGAGCCGGCGGATGTTTTGCGCCGTCTAGCAGCCGTCGCGAGCCCGGGCACAGCGCCCGACGCACGAGGGGTCATTGAAGGGCTTGCGTTCCGCGACCGGGAGACCGGTGGAGGAATTAGGCAGAAGAGGCTGAGCGGCGCTAAGAGCGACCTCAGACATACTGTCGGTTTTGCTGGGCTCTCTAGAAGCTCGTCTGCCGAGACCGGGCTTGTCAAGCGTGGAAGCTTTGTGAACTCCGATATCGACCCGACGGAGCGCATAGAAGGGGAAATGAAGCTCTTCGCGCCTCTGGAGAACCAATCAGAAAAGGGTTCGTTGCGAGCACCGTCACCGGAGCCTGAGGAAGAACCTGAGGACAAACCTGAGGGTGAGGCTGAGGGAGAAACTCCCGAGGAGACGCCAAAGAATCCCAAAACCGACCCGCTAACGCTACCAACTCCTAAGATTACCGGAGCCTATGTTGACACACCAGCGACGGTCAAGGTAGAGAAGGCCGAAGACGCGGGCACAGCGAGTGTGGCTACTGGAGATGGCAGCTCTAAACAGCAGACTAATGGTCTTGAGCAGTCCTCCAAAGACAATGGCACCGTAGATGCAAAACTGCTTCGGGGAAGAAGAGACGGCATCACAGCACGGCAGCCAAAGAGCTCACAATCAACGGGAGGAAGGGACAGATCCTCGAATCGTCCATCCCTCTCGATTCGCCGCCGCGCCAGGTCGTTGTCGCGGGGCCGCGCTCCGTTGGTCAACTCCGCCAAGCCACCAACTGTCAAAGATGACCTGTTGCAAATTCATCGGGACAACCACATCGAGGACTCGACACTGGATGACATTGCCGACTTCCTCGGCCAACAAAGTGGCAAAGCCCGTGTCTCGGGCCCGCTCGAGGTGAAGTCCGAGATTGGCGAGAGCGACAATCTCGACAGGAAGGAAGAACTTGAAGCATATGCCCGTATGAGCCAGTCTCTTCAGACCGGTCTCCTCGGCATCCGGACCGCAAAACAGGGCATCGAGTTGCTTGAGAAAAAGGTATCCCACGGAGATACCAAGGACCATCCGCATGCCGCTCATGGAAACAGCACTACAGCCGATCCGTCCTGTCCCCTCTGCCGTGACACTCAGCTCACGGCGTCTCCAACTGTGACTTACGTCCACCTGCCTCTCCCTCGCCTCTGGTATCGGCAGCCACGGTTCCGCTTCACTCTCCTAGGGCTTGTCTTGTTTCTTACGTCGCTGTGGTATCTCATGGAGACGTGGATGTGCTTCTTGTACTGCAAACCACAGTACTGCTACCCGGGCACGCCATGCGACTGGTCCCCTGATGACCCGACCTGGGGCTACGCAATCCCGGTGAAGCTAGACCAGTGGACGACGGGCGGACAGGGCAAGCAACTCGCGTCTCGCCTCGCGCCCGAGGTGACAGACTGGCTGGCCGACCTGTGGGACGCGGCCACCGGAGTCGACATTGCCACCGTGGACACGTCACGCTACACCTGGGAGCAGAAGCGGCAGCACAGGAGGCGGTTGGCCAAGAGAGGGCTTGCCAAGCAGTTTGCGGAGAATCCCGAGGACACAGCGACGTTCAGTGCGTGGAGGGCCGTGAGGTTGGCCAGGGAGAAGGTCGAGTCCGCGCGCGAAATGGGTTACGATCCCGGCGAAGATGAGAGTATAGCTGCTGACGAAAGGGTTTAGCATCTGGCATATATTTGGGGGAGGTGTGTTCAGTGGCCGCTAGCATGTTTATGCGGTGAATAGCATCTGTTACGAGGCAGCAGACAGCCTTGGACCCTAGAGATTGGAGCCGGGTTTTGTTCATACCGGATACCGGAAGGCCAGGGAGTTTCTGGCCGGGCTACTGTGCCCCATCTCCAAAGGGAGTCAAGGGACTATCATCGGCATATATATGACTGGGCTATGGTTATAGCAGTTCATGGATCGGCATGTTTATGCCAGGCCATGGCATGGTATTAATCCAAGAGATTCTAGCTCTTCCACGGCAATTGACAGCCGCTGTTAACGAAGCAAAGAAACGCTTGCTTGTTGGAATTTGCTATCCAGTCTGATATCGAGTACTCTGCATGGTAGACGAGGAGGGACTTCTCTTGAGTATGGCCCGGACCAAACCCTTGCAAAACTCCTGAGGGAGCTCATGTAGCGCAATCCCCTCCACTGCTGTTATCCACAACTACCCGCTTCTTACTGTTCTGCCCATTGCCCGCCAAGTCAGCCTCCTTGGCGATCGCCTTGCGCTTCATGGCTTCTCGAGCCCTTTGTAACTGCTTTTCCCATGCAATGTTGCTAATTAGCTGCCAATTTTGTTGGACAAAGTGGCAGACCGTTTCCTTCTTGTAGAATCCCTCGTCGTCTTTCAGCGGGCTTGGTGGGATGACGCCAAATGAGAGGTCATCTTCCATAATGATTTTCCGCAAAGCCGAGACCAGGCAAGATCTGTGTTGAGGATCCAAGTCGTCAGGAACCCAACTCTTAATCAGCGACTTCATCTCCTCGTCCGCCCTTTTCAGCTGCCTGGTCAACAAATGTCAGTGACTTTCATTTTCGCCCGTGAATAGGTTTTGCCCAGGAATCCTCCAGCCCCTGATCCCCGAGGCAACCCAGAGGCGGAACAAACAGGCCCGGCTCTACTTACCAGTCCTTCAAGCGGTTCTTGTACTCCGCCTCAACAAAGAACCAGGCGAATGCCTCGTCCCGAACCGCGTCGCGAATCTCTCTTACTGACTTCCCCTCGCCCTCCCGGATAAACTGCCCTTGGGCCCTTAGACTGGGGATATACTCGTTGATCCAGCGCCTGTAGACAGGGCGGCCCTTCATCCGCCTGCGGTCGTTGGACTTGAGCGTCTTCCGTCCCTCCTCTCTGCCAAGGACTCCGGCAGCACCTTCCGCGTCGTCCCCGTCCGGAGCAGCCGGCTGGATCCAAAAGAGCCTGGAGGTGGTGACATACTCGAAGAGTTTGTCGACTGACTCGAACGGCTCAGTCCAGAAACCCTCAACCTGTAGGCCCAGGAACTGCAGGATCTCGACAGGATCCTGGGTAAGGCACACCCTTGCAATCTTTCGGTCGTACTGCTCGATCTCGGGGATCCGGATCCAAAGTGCCTCCTCGTCAACCGTGAGGCCGAACGGCCGGATGGTGCTCCCAATGAGATTCCAAATATCACCATGGGCATGCTTAAAGAGTATCTAAGTAATTTCCCAGCCGTTAGTGCTTCATATAGGCCCATGTCTGCGCAGGCATGGGCAGACTCAAGTGTGTATTTCGGTAACCAGGAAGAACAGGGGCAGCAGTACTTACCCAACAAAGCTGATCCAAGTCCCGGCAGATGCGAACGTCAGCCTGGACGTACTCTTGTTTCTGCTCGCCGCCCTCCCCCGCAACGTCCCCACCATTACTACCAGCAACAAGATGATCGAGTTCCTTGGGCCACCTGATAGCAAGATTCGCGGATGTTCCTCCCGGGGGTACGACAGCGTACTCGGCGTTGAGGAGATGTTTGATCTCCTCTATCAGATCGCGGGGGTTAGACGGGCTATCTTGGGGTTGGTGAGTCGGGTGTTGGTGAGGGAAGGCGAGGCGCCTCTCCAGGGCAACGAGGATGTCCACGTCGCCGTGGTCTGTCTTCTCGGGTCCCTCGATAGGCGTTGCCACGTAGACAAATAGCTCTCGCAAGGCGGTGTGGAATGCCGACTTAACATGTTGGTATACCGCAGGCGGCATGCGAGGCGTGTAAGGGGCATCGGGAAGCGATGAAAAGGCTGAGCCGCCCATGGTGAAGATTGTGAAAAATGATATCGGCTTTGCCAATTCCTGATGGTGCAAAAAAACAACTGAGCGAAGGTAAAAAGAGGAGTGGTGAACTGAAAGGCAAGACAAGAACCTGATGGACTGAATTAAGTAGGTATATAAGCGAGAGAGAAAGCAACAGGTAATGAGGATGACTCAAAGTCTCAAACGCAAGCCATCAATCCCCTGCAGTGAAGGACAAGAGTCGGTGGTCACGAGCTCTCTCTGAATGAGATGAAATGTGTTGGTAAATCTATAGTGCACCAGAAGGTTGGATACATTCCGGCCATTTCATTGACTCTTGCCTTTTGGCTGCTGTCTGTGTAGCGACTGGCTCTTTGGCAATTGGCATCTTGCACCTGCACTTTGTCGGTGATTTCTCAGTCCATTTGAGACTGAAGTCCAGAACTCAATCAAGCGACGAGCCGCTGGTCAAATATGATTCTCTGCTTTCTCGTATATGACTCAGGCATGTCGTTCCAGACGGACGTAGAGCAGATGTTGAAACTTGAAAGGGCATGGAAACGTGGGTTCGGTCAATTTCTTGTCTCTGAATGCAAACAGCATCTTTGAGACTACGTACCAGGATTCGAGGGTTAGGGTTATATACTGCTTCAACAGCACTGCAATAACAGAAGGTCAACCACTGCAACAAAACAGGAAGGGCTAGAATAACGTAGTAGCCTTCGGTCTGGGGCTGAAAGGGCCTTGGCTACTAACTAGAGTATTTACTATCTGCTTAGCCCTAATAGCCCTGATGAATGACTGAGCCACCGTAACAGAAACAACGAGTTCGAAGTGACCCTACTCTGGCTGCAATCCCTCCTGTGCTCCAGTTTGAAAAAGATACGACACTCCATCATGCTGCGAATAACTCTGTGTGCCAACATAAAGACACCTTATTCCATACCACATAACTTAAGCACGTCATCACTGCATCTTGCTGATTCCGTACTACTAGCACTACTACTAGTGGTATGCCGCCAGATTGAAGCCTCCTTTCTCTCCAACAAACCCGTCGCTGTGTACACGCCCCTCACGCATGCCTGGACCATCTCACCATTCCCGAGGTAGAAGGCCATCAAGGCAAAAGGGACCAGCTTCGTCGAAGGCCTGAAAACCATCGGGGGCAACGGCAACGCTACACTTGAGAACGTCTGACTATCCATCAGTATGCCTTCGACTGGGACTTGAAGAACAAGGCCCTTGTTAACCACGACGGGAGACGAGGAGTGCCAGATATCGAGACAACACTTGGCATTCTGCGCATCAAGCCGGGCATGATGGTGGTACTTGCGCCCGGCATCATAAGTTCTCGGTCAACATCATGGATCACCGCGAGCCCATCATCATCTACCACCCGATTAGGGCCAGCACCCAAAGCTGGGAGCTATAACCGGAAGTGTTTGCCACACACTACAACTTCGTACACCCTGAGCGATTCAGGAGCGTTGGGTGTCAACGGGCATGCTCACCTCGGGGCTTTGAAAACCGCGTCGCTCGGCTCAGTTAAGAGGGATGCTGGGAGCCCTCAACTTGAGATTATAACCGTCAAACTCGCCGGCATCTGGGATTTTATGCGAAGTCATCTTGCCGACAATATTGAAGATGCCAATGCGAGCTCGTCAAGCGCTGGTCTGGACTCTGCCAACGCTTCCCATACAGTATGGGGATGCCGTCACAAGACGGTAAAGTCCACGCACCAGGAGGCGATAACCCCAAGGTAATGAGTCGACTATGCCATCACACGGTCGAGGCGCGGGACAATATTCGACAGAAGACAAACCATAAGACCACTCGACTTGCGCTTGACTCTTGGGTCTTGCGGTCCAATGCTCTGTCTGATTTGATCTTCGTGAATCGTCAACATTGGCTCGATGCAGTGATGATGAGTTGTGGCTAGGGGGTAGGGACCCAGCAGCAGCAATCAAGAGAACCAACCATCATGGATCCAACGCAATTCACATGCTGAGTTCATTTCATCCGCGGCTGGCGCTTTCCGTTGTCATACCCGTTGGCTCATGCACTGGCTTCGTGAGGCCAATTCTTGGGGCAAGAGCAAACGGATCTATGGAGATATTGTGGCTGTGTTTTCCGCCACCCATCATCCATGATCCATGCCCAACGGCCCCAACCAAAACGAACCCATGAGCGACACGCCGACATTTCTCATGGCATCAAATTCTCACTCTCACTCCAGTTGTCCGGTTGCGAGTGGCGCAGGAGTGCGGGGAGCCTAAAGTTCATTTCGAAACGCGTACGAACTGTTGGTCATTGAGAATTCAAGCGCGCTCGATGAATCTGCCATCAATTCAGCCCTGTGGTACTGTACGAAAATCTGCCCACATCCAAACCAAAGAACAGTTGTTGCCTCCAATACGGGGTACATACGATACCAATGGCTACCAACCCATACCTAACATAAGCTAGGCCTTTCCCGATGCTCCCTGACACCCACCTATCACCACATCGTTTAATGTCTGAGGAGTCCCTTAGCAATCTCGACTCTGACGACCATGTGTGACGCGGCGCCGTCCTTCAACGAGGCAATTGAGGACTCGTTGGCGGTCCCACCAGACCAGCACAGCGTAGTGAGCAACAGCAGCAACAGGTCACCACGACGATGGGACGACCCACCCGAGGAAGGGCCCGGCGCGCCGCCCCCGGAAAACATCACCACCATGGTTTTCATCAAGGGCATGAGCGTGCGGCCCTACCTGGTTAGCGAAATCTTGCAGCTCATTTTCCCGCCCTCGGGGACGCACATTGCCGCAACCTTCCCCGAGCCCACAAATACATTCAACTACCGCCCAGATGGAGCCCGCACCCTCTCGGCATGGGACGCCGCCACGGGCCAGCGCCTGGCCCCGCCGTCATACACGGGCGCCAACCCCTCCCGCTTTGGCGTCGCCCTCACGCGCGGCTTCGCCTTCAAGCCCTCGGGCACCGACATGATCGTCGCCTGTCCGTACCTCTACGGCGCCCAGCCGCACCAACCTATCCCCCGCCTTGAAATTTACGACCTTGGCCGCCGCAAAAGACTGCTCAAGCAGGAACTGCCCATCCGCGCCCCCCTGGCCTGGAGCCCGGACGGCACCGCCCTCGCCGCCGTGTCGCTGCGCGATCCCCGCCGTGTTGTCATGCTGAACCTCGACCCTGCGGATGCCAAGCATGGGTCCATCCCGCTCACCAAACCGGGGCAGGTGCTGATGGGCCACCTGGACGAGATAGTGCTGCTGGCGTTTTTGCCCGCCTCGTCGCCCGTCCTTGGGGGCGGCAGCGGTGATGGCAGCGGTAAGGGGGGCGCGCTGGTCAGCGCGGGGAAAGATGGGCAGGTGCGCATCACGAGCGTCGAGTCTGGGCGGACGCTGCGCCGGATCGAGGTGGCGGCGCGGCTGCCACCGAGCATCCTGCAGGTATCCCCGGGCGGGGACCTGGTGGTGACGGTGTGGGGCCGCGACGTGGTGGTGTGGTACCTCGACACGGGGAGGGTGCACACCTACAACCTGAACGCGGTGCGGCAGGCCGAAGGGTGGCCGCTGGCCGTGTCGCCCGACTGCAGGTACCTGGCGTGCCGGACCGAGGACGGGGTGGACGTGAGCGACGTCGCGACGGGCAAGTTCCGCGGCGAGTTCCCGCGGAGCGGCCCCCCCGCCACGGCGGCCGCGTTTGACAGGGACGGGAGGCGGCTTGTGATAGGGGACTATACGGGAGGCCTGCAGCTGTTGGAAGTGATCACGGCTTGAGCGGTCGGTGGGCTTCGGGTCGGCCAAAACTAAAAGGGGGCTATATATAATGCGCATGGGGAGACAATAGGAATAGCATTACTCTGATAAAGTCGGGCGATACTTGTATCACTATGATACAACCAATTGATACCAGAGATGAATTCAAGAAGTGCATACTGCGCTAAGCGCCACTTTACCACAGACCCAACACTGGAATACCAAAACTCGAAGGGATTTATACATCAATCTAGAAGGCGCTGTTGTATTCCTGGTCATTGTAGGTGAAGGCGAAGGGCTGAAGGCCAAGTAGCCGAGACCTGGCAGCTGGTAAGCATGACCTTTTAGACAATGAGATGGGAGTATCGAGGATCCATTCCTCGACATTCTTAGGTTCAGCGTTACCATAATCAGAAATATCGTAACAACCCTTCAGAAGCCATCCGGCCAGATGGGTTACAGATATCTGGTGGTTGCTAGGTTTTTCAAGTGGCAATCCCTCGTGTCGGTGAATATGTCCACTAAAGCCAGGATGGTTCGTTGGGCAAGAATTCAAGGGATAGTTAGCATCGGCCTGTCTGGTGTGATTTGATCTTCAACTGGTCTATCCGTAGTTGTCTCTACATCGAGTACGAAGGCTGGGGCCAAAAAAAACTTGACTTCCCAGAGAGTGCATGCCATGGCGCAACGTGCCAAGAACATGCCGGTGGGATTTTGACACTGTGAAGTACTCAGCACCCTTCGCCCCCAAGTTCTCAGCGCTTTAGCGCACTTACCAACTGTAGCCAGGGAACTGGTGCGACATAGCCACTAAACGTTGCAGGTGTTTTAGGCTACTGATCTCTGTAGTGTTGGAGCCTGAATATGCGGTCAGATACTGTGTGGCTTGTGCGCCCCGCTCGCGGCGTTATCTTGGGGGTCAAGTTTTTTTTGGCCCCAGCCTTCGTAAGCATGTTGGGTGGACAAATACAATAGCTGCGTTAAGGTACTACTGTATGCATTGCTCTAAACGAGTCAACGAGTCAGGGTACAAGTACATACTTAAAGTCTTCAACCCCTTGCTCTGCCTTCGGTTGCTGTGGTGGGCTGGCGCCCTGAAGGGCTCCATATCATATCCAGGTGTTAACGGTGCCCCCGTCAATGAAATGAGGGATCCGCCGGCGAAGCGCGTGCAACCCGATAGCTCCCGGGGTTTCCGCTGTCCATGCGGCTGATTTATCTTGCAACTGTCTTTAATGTCGCAAGCTGGGGGTACTGTCTCTATCAAGACACGGCTGCGGAGAGAACAATGCCATCAGGGCCTCGAAGGAAGTCGGGGCTCGCCCGGCACCGGATCAAACTTCACGGGGAAGTCCGCCATTCTCTTAGAACTGTCTGGCCGCTGCCGCGGTGTCGCGTGGCGCGCTGCATGGGTAGGTTATGGGGGTGCCACTTCAGCTCATGCAAGCCTCCACCTCCCATTCCCCGCCCGCACGTTTCTTATCTTATCCTCCCGGGATCGTGGCTTGAGACAAAACCAATGTCTTGCAGGAGAAGAGACATCGGGTTAGCCTGATCGTGGAGCTTGGCAACCACTTGATTCTTGACCAGGATGACCAGCCGAGGTAAGTAAGTCTGCTGCTTTCCCTCATCCAATCACAGTCAGACCTTGATGGTTTATCTGATACGTTAGAAATGCCTTCGTCCGAAGATAACGGTCACTCCCGCCGGGACGGCGCCACAGCTCACTCGGGAGCCGGATGGCTCCAGGGACTTGGCACCCTTCGGTGACGGCCGGGTCAGCGAATTGACACCGAAGATAGAACCGTCAGAGCCATACAGATCTTGACGGTCGGTGCTTTGCATGAGATCAAGGATGGGAATGCTTCTTATTCTCGAACACCCTTCTGCCAAGCCTCAACGCATGCATGGCGGGGCCTAGGGAAGTCCCGGGTCCCCTGATGTAAGTGGACACTCTGAGTGGGATGGTGAGCGGATGGCAGACCCCAATTCCTGGGGAGCTGGGTCACCCAAAGATAAGGGATTTTCTAGATTTTTTTTTGCACCATTCCCACTTCAGATAGTCTCCGTTCAAAACCCGGTTTAAAGATGGATTGCCACCCGGATCTTTGGTCAGCCCGGCCTCTTCAGCACCGCTCTGCCCGTTGTCGAGCTTCCTGAGCGCGGTACGCCAATCGCTGTGCCTCTGTCTGGCTGCCCCGCAGATTCCCAGCTTCGGCAGCAAGTCCAGCAAGTCCACCGAGTCCAAGTGGCTTGCCATCTTCCATCGCGACAAGCACCTCAGACCTCCCGGGACCCGCAAAACAGACACAGGATGGGTTGGGTGGAAAACACCAACCGGAAGATCGCGCGAAGCGCTGTCGGCCGCTGGTTCAAGCTAGAAGGATGTGGACATGTGAGCGCTTCGAGGGAGCCGTGGCGTTGACGTCAAATGCTAAAGGCTGGCTGATAGCCCAAGGAGAGGAAGGGGTCATACTTCTTCACCGAGATCCGTGCGGGACTTGCAACTTTCTTTGCCATGGCGTAAGAACATTTCTTGCTTCTCGAATGGCTGGTGTGGGTGCTGACAATGAGTCTTGCTTGCCAGCTACATCATTGCCGTCAATGCTAGCATCGTTGCGGACACCGGAGGTACCTGCGTCTGCCACCAGCCGCTAGACGGTCCGGATCCCATCTGCACTAGCGACACCGACTACCTTCTTTGCGTATCCGAGATCAAGAGGGACCTGATCACGGCCACCGCCGCCATTTCTGCCCTAGGAACATTCTGCATGGGCCTCTTCTCCAACCTGCAAGTTCAGACCCCGGCCGTGTCCGGAAACAAGGTGCTAACACTCGGTTTGTAGGCCGATTGGGATTGCCCCTGGGATGGGCTTAAACGCATACTTTGCGTATACTGTTGTCGGATTCCATGGGACTGGCCAGGTCCCGTTCCAGGTCGCTCTGACTTCCATCTTTGTCGAAGGCTTCATTTTCTTCGGCCTTGCTCTCCTTGGTCTGCGGCAGTGGCTCGCTCGCATCATCCCACGGTGCATCAAGCTGGCGACAAGTGTTGGTATCGGTCTTTTCCTGACACTTATTGGCTTGACGTATTCCGAAGGAATTGGTCTCGTTGTCGGCGGCTCGTCGACTCCTATGGAGCTGGCGGGCTGTTTGGATGCACTCAAAGAAGACGGATCGTGCCCGGACCAATACAAGATGCGCAGCCCCATGATGTGGATCGGCATCTTCTGTGGTGGTGTTTTCACCGCCATGCTAATGATGTATCGGGTCAAGGGCGCCATCATTGCCGGCATCATCCTCGTTTCGATCATCTCATGGCCCCGCACGACGCCAGTCACCTACTTCCCATACACGGTAGTGGGTGACAGCAATTTCGAGTTCTTCAAGAAGGTCGTCGATTTCCACCCGATCCGGAACACTCTGAATGTCCAAGAATGGAATGTCGGTAGCTACAGCGGGCAGTTTGGGCTGGCTCTGATCACCTTTTTGTATGTCGACATCCTGGACTGCACTGGCACTCTGTATTCCATGGCCCGGTATGCCAACCTCGTGGACCCTGTCACTCAGGATTTTGAAGGGTCAACTCTCGCGTACGTGCTCCCTTAGCTCCCCTATATAGGGAAACCCTCTTAGCCTTCCTTGATGGACTGACTCTGACCGGCTCCAGCTACATGGTCGACTCGCTGACCATTTCGATCGGTGCCATCTTGGGCACTCCGCCGGTCACAGCATTTGTCGAGTCGGGCGCAGGCATCGGCGAGGGCGGCAAGACGGGCTTGACTGCCATGGCCACTGGGCTTTGTTTCTTCATCTCCATCTTCTTTGCGCCCATTTTCGCCTCTATCCCGCCGTGGGCAACGGGATGCGTGCTGGTATTGGTCGGCTCCATGATGACCCAGGCCGTCACCGAGATCAACTGGAGATACCTGGGCGACTCGCTGCCGGCCTTTGTGACGATTGCCCTCATGCCCTTCACGTACTCGATCGCCGACGGCCTCATTGCCGGCATCTGCCTCTATATCCTGATTAACACGTTGGTCTGGGTCATCGAGAAGGCATCGGGCGGGCGTATTGTCCCGCCAAACAAGGAACTCAAGGAGCCGTGGTCATGGAAGATTGAGGGCGGTATCATGCCGCCGTGGGTTGGCCGCCTGGCAAGGGGCAAGAAGGACTTTTGGCGTAACGATACCGTTTACGCGTCGGACGCTGAGGGTGTGGCAGAGAAATCTGAGCCCAAGATCTCTGGCTCAGATGCGCCTGTTGATCTGGGCAAGCCAGACAAGGCTGCATAGCTAATGAGGACTGAGGCATTAGGTAAAGCTTTGGGTATTTTGAAGCGGAGCCCCATATGAACGACTCGGATACCAGGTAGTTTGGTTTGTATACCACAAGTATAAAAATCCACTTGAGCAATGAGCCACAATTGCACGGATGGTAGTGCCAGGTGTTCCTAGTGTACGTAGTTACATTTAGCTCCCATGACAAATCAACGAAGGGAAGGTGCCGCCGTGAAGTCTCCCCATTCGGGTTTCGGCCCGGCTGACCATTGAACTGCCGCGTATTCTCAACTAAAGGGACAAACTCAAAACCGTATTACACATACCCAACGCATTCTAGTTCGGTTCTAGGTACAGGGGCAGTAAGACATAAAGAGCGGCATCCTGCCTCGTGGCACCCCTTCGTAGGTGATCTGCCCCTACACCAACATGGAGCCTTCAACAAACTCCATCTCCCTCTCCTGCCACTGTGGTCATGCCCGGCAGACGGTCACTCCACGGTGCACAGGCAACCTCTTCTCAGACTTGTCGTTCTGTCATTGTGACACGTGCCGCTACACGACAGGCCTGCTCTGCACTTCTTATGTCCCCATTGCCTCGACTCCTCGTCCAAACTTTTCCGGGCTGCTGGGCTACTGGACAGGACCGCTGTCGGCGAGATACTTCTGCCAAACATGCGGATGCCATGTCTTCCGGGCCAAACGCCCTTCTGAATTTGCCTTGGAGGATGAGTGGGAGTGGGAGGTAGCCACGGGCGTCATCATCGATGCTCCGGAGGAGCCCGACAACAATCCCCAGCCGAAAAACTGGCGTCACGCCCACGCCGAGGACACCAGAGACGGCGGTTTGTCTGTCTGGATGCCACATACTGACAACACTCTCGCATTTTCTTCCCTCAGTACCGCGGACACACACAAGACAGGACCAGAGACTGAGGTAGACCACGACACCCCACTGCTCGCCTCGTGTCATTGCACCGCCATCACGCTCTCCATCACACGCCCTCGCCCCTTTTCCCCGGACAACCCTGGCTCCCCCTTCCCGGATCTGCTCCTGCCATACTGCAGCACCCCCTCGGCGACAATCGCCAACCCTTCCAATGTGAAATGGTACCTCCGCGACCCCAACCCAAGCCTACTCGAGGCAGAGGGAAGAAGGCACCACAGATACCTGGCCGGAACCTGCGCCTGCCCAAGCTGCAGACAGACCTCCGGGTTCGAAATCCAGACCTGGGCCTTCATTCCGCGGCGGAATATCTCGATCCGGCACCACGAAGCAGGCTTACAGTCCTCAACCTCAGCCCCAGGCTCAACTTCCCCGGTGTATACATACATCCCGCTAGACTTCGGCTCTCACCCCTCGTCATCGCACTCCACCACAACCGCCACCCCGCATCCACATCTCAAAGCCTATGAGTCCTCACCGAGCAAGTATCGCAACTTCTGCGGGCAGTGCGGGGCCACCGTCTTTTGGCACGACGACGAGCGCCCGGATCTGATCGATGTCAGCGCGGGGCTTTTCCGTTCCCTCAGTAGCGGTGGCAGTGGCACCGGGGAAGGTGCGAGGGCGGAAGGCTGGCTGGAATGGTGGACGGGGCGGGTCAGTTTCTCCGAGCAGGCAGGTAAAGGGCGATCCGGGGCAGCAAAGGCTTTCGGGGAGGGTGTGGTCAAGTGGTTGGAGGCTGGGTTTGGTTCACCGGCAGCTGCTTAGGAGGTGGTGATCAAGATGAATAAGGAGGTCCGCGGAGTCACGAGGGAGCAGCAGGAGTAAAGTGTTAAGGTGATAGAGACGCGAATTATGCGTGAATAGTCCATCAAGATAGGCATTTTGGGCCGTGAGGCTGCAAAATCTATGTTGGACATGAAAAATAAACGAGATGAATTGAGGATCTGGTTGTCTTGCCCTTCTATCGCAACCAGGGTACGAAGGTACGATGTGCCCAAGTGGTGAGCACTGGTCAAACTGAGATGACTCGGCTTCCCGCATTGCAAGTAAACAGGCCAGACTAAAACTCAACAAGTATGTCTAAGACGCCACGCCATGCACATCTCTGCCCTCTTCCCTGTTGATGTGGGCAATAGTAGGGAGGGCTGCATGAAATTTGCAAGGTCTATCGTGGTCAGCAACAACGCTTCCTAGCGTTAGACAGCGGCTTACCTTGTGCCGTGCAAACGGCAACACGGGGTGCCCAGGATGTGGTTGGTGCGGTGTGCCAAATGACCTTATAGAGAGCTGGAAGCAGCCGATGTGAAAGTCAAGGGGCAACCCTGAGCGCCATAGGCGCAGGATGTTGTATGTAGCGCCGTATGCCAGAGAAGGAAGTGCTGGCACATTGTCGCAGCAGCATCCCAGCCAGTTCTTGCCCTTGACCGTGCCAATCGAATGAGTCCGGCTAGGACGCATTGGTATCGGCAGCACCATCCGCCATCACCTCGTCCGCCTTCGGCTCGTCCGCCTCGGGTGTGCCGGCTCCAGAATTCTCCTGGCCAACTGGCGTGCTGCTAGCCCCAATCATAGGGCCGCCAGCGTGCCCATCGCGCTCCATCATGGCAGCTAGGCGGGCCGCCCGGCCTTCCTTCTTCCTCGGAACAGGTGCTGTGTACAGCATGAGCCGAAACTGTGTGAGCGGCCAAGTTTGTTTAGTAACTCACCTCGGTTGTTCTCTTGGACATAAAACTGTCTCAGCAAAGTCACAGCCTCGTCGCGGCCCCATCCACCTTCGGCCTCAAATCCGCGCTCCACGTTGCCACCATCACCAGGGAGAATTGCGGGCTCGTCCGGGACAACAACGTTTCTCTCGCCCCGCCTGTCATCTTCCACATGGGACTGTCCATCGGTCGAAGCCGGACGGGGCTCAAGAACCGGCCTCACGAGGCCCTTCCCATATTGAGGTCTGGGCGACGGAGGAGCTGAGGCCGCCGAGTACGGTGAGTTCTGATGGATACGGAATACGCCTCCAGTGCCACCAAACTTGTCGTTGACAGCACCAAAGTAGACCTTCTTGATCCCGAGCTGTCGGAGCAGTGATGCGCACATGACACACGGCTCAACCGTAACGTATAGTGTGCACTCGTTGATGACAGTTTTGTCCACGCGAGGAGAGGGGTGAAGTTTTTGCCCGTAAGGGTATAGGTGACCATCGCTGGGATCTACATCGCCCCAGGTACTCGGGTCTTCATGCTCCAGCTTGTTGGTTCTGTCACTGAGGGGCATCCGGACTGAGGCCGCCTTGTCCGACGAGTTGTTTCCGGCCGTCTCAAGGTCGGAAGCCGGTACATAGGAGAGCAAGGCTGAAATCGCCATCAGCTCGGCATGTCTGGTCCCATTACGAGTGACATTCGTGGCGTTCATGCCTTTTGCAATGATACGCCCCTTGTAGACGAGGACGCACCCGACAGGTGTCTCATTGGTCCTGAGGGCCAGCCTAGCCTGCACGACATCAAGTTAGCAAGGATCGGGTGAAGAAAGAGGAAGTGAGAATGATGGCGAACAGGATATCAAAAATGCCAGAGGCAGGGGTGGGACATGAGACAGCGTGATTGAGACAATGCAGCCCGTGTAACGGCCAAGGGGGTCTGTGTAATCAGGCAAAAAGAAGATTTCCCAGAGAAACTGAGATGACAGGAGAAGCACCCGTGAAGAAAGACAGTTGAGACGACTGGTCAGGACGTAGGGGCTGGGGCGAGATGTGTCCCAGAAGGCTACTGCCACAGCACCAAGCCACCAACGGCCCTGGGATTAACCAAGCCGTAAAATTCGGAAACCAACAAGAACAAGGAATGTTTGGTGACGCACCATATCCAAAGCTTCCCTCATAAATCGACTGTGGATAGCCCTCTGGGCCGCCTGCTCAGGCGTCTCATCCTTGGGCTGGACCTGAACCGTTCCGCCGCCCAGCTGAATCGTGCTCGTCTCCTTGAGCTTACTAGTCTGAGAGACCGAGTGCGTCAGCGTTACTGCGGGCGCCCGAGTAACCTCCCTTCCCACGGTGTCGCTGGTCGCGAAGCCGGCGGGTAGGTGGTGCTTCTGCGGAGAGGAGCTGTGGTTCACAACATCCTTGCCATTTTCTTTCCCGGTGATGACACCAGCGCCATTTGCTGCAGGTTGCTGCAATGTTGGGTCTGCTGAGGTCGTGCTCCCAGTTTCACCGAGGACTAAGCGAGAGAGTTCGTCTCCAAGCTGAGCGTCGATATCGGTCGGGGAAGCGTTCTGGAGTGGGATGTTCTCCTTTTGCTCGGCGAGAACGCGCTGAACAGCGGGGACAATGGGAGGAACAGAAGCCATGTTTCCTTGAATTGCAGAGCCCGTTGGCAAAGATGAAGAGATCGCTGTGGTATCGCTGTCGCTTTCGCCGCCGGCGACGTTGATGTCGACGACCTCTTGATGAAATTTTGTGGAAGGAGAAGCAACAGAGCCGAAGGGTGAACAAGGAAGGCCAGGTGGATTTGAGTAACCAGGGTTGAAAAGGCCCTTAAGCGCTTGCAGAACTCTGCCAAAGTGAAAGGGAAGGAGCGACTGCAGGAAAGCACCGGTTTTGAGGCCGATGACCGAGATGGCTTTGAAAAGAGTGATTGCCATTTTTGTCTCGTTGAACCTTTTTTAATCTGAACTCCGCACCACTTCAGTCGCAACCTGCCAGGTGCCGATTCCAGACTTAGGGACACTAGGAGTCAAAAGCATGTGCCATTGTGAACAATATCACGAAAGTGTAGGTTTGACCAAGAGGGATATCAAGAGCAGGAGCGGCGTGGGCAACACAGCCAAGTCTTCAAACTCCGTAACTCGGTGAGGAGATAGACAAGGTCTATCAAGTAGTCAGGATATACTTGGCCTCCAAAGCCAGAATGAGAAGATAGATGCTGTGCGACCTGGGTGTTCTCACACCAGACATAACCAGAGAATGTAACTTGAGAGTTGGCAGATCTGGCTGCGACAGTGAAACATGTCCCCAGGTGTTAGAACTGTCACTTCACAACATGAAGGCAGCAATGATAATTTAGCTCGGTGGTGATGAAAACCCCGTTAACTTATTCCATGAATAAAGTACTATGTATTCCCCCGATAAGGGCATATCAGTCTCCTCCTGCCATGTCGAAACTCGCACTACGCCAAAGACCACAAAGCATCACCGCATCAAAGGGACAGATCAGGATAAATTTTTCAATGGCCTGCAAGGACCTTAAATTGTCAAGTCTGAAAGCTAGCTAGTCAATGTTGCTTCCCTTTGAGAACAAAGAGGTAGAGAAGACTGCATCGCCCGCAGCGGTCCTCACGGCCATCAAGCTCGTCCGCCCCCCAAACCAATACCACACCAATGCTCCCCTGTCTGGCAGAGCAAGCCCTGAATACAGTACATGCAAGGAAGAGGACGACACTTGTCTCAAAATCCAAACCCGGGGTATCATAGTCAAAAACCAATCGCTAACAAACAAAACATCGACACAGATCTCATACACCTGCCCCACACCTTCCAAGGCTTAGCCCTTGAAAGACGTGACCGACGTGAAGCGGGGGACTGAGTCCCTCGCTCGCCGAGATGCCGTTGACCTGAGGCCCCTTAGGCTCTGGTCAACGGCCTGAATCTTCGACTTGACATTGTCGATGATGCCCGAAGCCGTCGGTATTGGCAAGGTCTTCGAGGCGACCCGTGTCGCGCTCGAAGCTCCCAGACACCGAGATGTCAGGGAGGCAAGAGATAATGATGCGAAGGTGAGGATGTTAACAAAGTTGGCTTGACTTGCCAGGTGTGTCTGCAGTGCAGATGCACATAGGAACGAGACAAGACCGAACACGGCAAGCTGGAAGAAGAAGATGGATGACAGGAACCAACAATAGGTCGAATCATCCTTCGAAACTTCTCCCGAGACAATGCGCCGGGCCGGAATGGTTGAGATCAACTCGGTCGCCAATGAAGCGACACCAGGTACACCAGGTACAGATGTACCCTGCGAGACACCATGTTGTCCATCGGCAACGCTCCACGAATGAGGCTCGATGCCAGTCAGGCCCTTTGTTGACGGCGAGCCAATCTTGCAGTAACGTGATCCCTTCTCAGGGGCCGAAGCACGTTCAAGACTGTGTAATTGACCGGCAACCCCTGGGGTAGACTCAGGGTAAGATGGCAAGCCCGTCAGGCCAGGCGAATCCTGTGGTGGCCTCCTGGGTCGAGGTGATGAGCCCAGACTAACTGACGACGGGACAATGTTGGCCGCCACAATGCTCGATGTGTGCTCATCAACGGTAGGGGACTGCGCAGCATAGCCCTCCGGAGCGTCGACATTCACAGAGTGACCCTGGAAGAATACTGGTCGCTCTGGTGACGAGCCACCCTCGCGGGTCCATTCAACCTGGGAGAACAGCGGTGAATAGCCGAATGACTGGGGTCCATCGGGAAGTGCTGGATTGACCGGGCCGACATCGTTCAGAGGATCACAATCTGGCCTCTCACTGGAGGCTAGTTCATTGACAGACCATGCGCTGACATCCGGTACTTGCATGTGTCGCGACCTCTCAACGGCGGCTCCGCGGACGACGGAAACGTCCCTCATCTGAAGAACAGGGTCTTCATCGAAAGAGTCGGGACCAGGCGAGTACAGGTTGAAATCGACATAGTTTGTGCCATGGAGAACATCCGGATTGAGGTATGGTACTGTCGGGTCATCAAGCGAGACATCGCCCGCGACATCAACAACAGGAGTTGAGACAGTGGGTGATGTGCCGGAAGCCGCCGGTGTGAACGGGGTGAAGAGCTGTGACGGAGAAGCCGAAGACAGGGAGCTTGGCGAAGAGAAGTCTTGTGAGTCGATGAAGGAGGTGAAATCAAAGTCTTCAACGAAATGATCGTTGGGTACTGCAACGGGCTCCTCAAAGGAGACGAATTGGTTCCAGTACTCCTCAAATTCCTGGGAGCTAGCGTCCAAGGAGGGGAAGTCAAACGCTGTGTTGAGGCTACCGTCGAGAATGAAGTCGGTTGCAGCTTCGATTGATGGTGCTGGAGGTGGCTCTTGGGCCTTCTTAGACTTCTTGGCAGGCTTTTGCTCAGCCTGAGCAGGGGAAGCTTGCGAGGCAGCCCTCTTCTTGTGACTGGGGTCGCAGCGGATCTTCTTGCGTCGGCAGGAGTCGCAAGCCTTAATAATGCGCATCAGGTGGGCGTGGTCCCTCTGCTCCTTAGTCTTGCAGCCACGAGAAGCAGAGTTGGTGACATCACGGCCGTCCTTAGTCATGATTCGCATGCCGGGGTGATTTGCGAAGTCCGTAGTGTGCTGCCGTGTGCTGGAGACGCTGGACTTCTTGGAGGCAGCAGGACGTGGCTTGATTCCGACACTGGAGGATACTGAGGGAGTGAAGGTCGTGGAAGATTGGGTCCAGGGGACCTGCTCCGAGATGGTTGGGGAGAGGTTGAAGTTTGAGCCGTAGCCCGAGTCGTACAGAGTGGTAGCCGGAGACGCAGTAAGCGGAGTGAAGGATGCCGAGGGAACAGGATAGAACTTGAAGGTCTCGCCAGTCTGGCGAGCGTATTCAAAGAAGTCCATGGCGATGTGGGCCCGCTTGTCCTGAATGGAAGCCGGGCCGGGGAGGAAGGCGTTGATCATGTCGTCGAGTTCAGGGGTGCCGATGGCAGGGAGCCACTGCAGGGCCGATCCGAGTGCCGGCTGGCAAACGGAAAAGCCCTGGTAGGCACTGGCCGAGCCTTGTCGGGCCATTCCGGCCATTGGTACGCTTGTTCCGGGAGTGTAGGGTGTGGTCACAAATAAGTTGGTCGGGGTAGTGGCAAGTATCTCAAGCTTCGCCAGGCGTGGTTCGAATGACAGGAACTCAGAACCGCCCGGGGCGTAATCGTGGGGTTGGTTTGACGATCCAACACGGAAAGAGAGCAAGTGCGGACAGGCAGGTACGTGCTTACACAATGAAGCGCGCGGATACGGATACGCAGAAGCAAAACGAATTGACCCTAAGATGGTCAACGGGGATAGCGATACCGATGGAAAGGAAGAAGAAGGGGGAAAACGGCAGACACAGGACCGAAGGAGTCAGGCCGATATTTCACTCTGTTCCAAGATCAAGAGCCATTGGAAACGGTCAACTCGATCCAGGCGCAGCGAAGGTTGCTTCCCCCCAGGTTTTCGGCGAGTCGAATTAGGAATAGCGCAGGGGAGTGACGCGGTGGACCGGGTACCTCTCGCCGGGCTTATCCTGTCCCAAGAGACACATCCAAGCCAACCCTCTCACTCTTCAGACTGCGAGCTCTTTCTTAACAACGATAAGAGATCAATCCATTGTTAGACTTTACAACTCTGGCCAAATACTCAGCCGATAGAATAAAAAAACCTGAGCATCTTAGACCTGGAGAACGACCGACGTTTCTCCTGTACACGCGTGGTAAATCAACCTCACCTTCATGGATGAGGTAGAATTGTCCATGCTACAAAATATCCCGTCTTATCCGGTACCTGCTACTGCTCGATCACCGCGGGAGGGTGGCTTGCATGGCTGCAGACTCGGCGAGCGGCCTGTTCGGCCCATTGCCCCACTCAGCTGGTAGTTAACCTTCACTCGCTTCACGAAAAACGAAGCTGTCCTCCAGAGCAGAGGCACGGCGCCTCGGCGCCGAGGGAGCGAAGGATGGTTCCATTGGCTGGCCTCGGATGAGTCAACAAGTCATTTCCGTCGGCCCATCCTGGAAGGTGCAGTGTCTGAAGGGACACAAAGTCCTGCGAGCCCGCACTGTGTGCAGCAATTGATGAGATCGAATTGCCAGTGGAGAGATCTTATTCTGGACCGATTGCTTCGTTCTCCCGCAGAACAATATCAAAGCCAGCTTCTCTCCTGCTGACGGCGGCCTCAATCAAGTCTTATGCCCGCATTCCAATTGAACGGTCAGCTTCAGTCATTACAGACCACCATAAACTCACATACATACATGTCCATTCCAATTGCTTGCCAGCCCCGGGCTTTACACAAGGTTGAGAGGCTGTCTTCTGAGCGGGGCCCAGGAGCCGTGGGGGTGGGGCAATCTCTCTGGCGGATGAAATGCCCTGAACTGCTGCGCTTATGAACGGAACTTGAAGTCTTACGGAGGTACACAGTGCCTTTCTCAACTTTCAGATCGAAGCTTGGAATTGAGTCAATGGCGGTGCATCAGACCAATTCCGCATGTTTCCACATGCATGCTTCGAGGGGCTGCGACAGCATAATACTGCGGCAGAACTCTGAAGCGGCACTTTTATGACTCCCTCCTCTTGCAGGACTATCTTGGCGGCTTATTAACGTCAATGTACTCCGTACAATACGGATATCTGTTCGCAAGTCCGCGAGGTGCATTACTGACGTCCACTGCTGTGGCAGTGTTGGGCAAATTCATTTGAGCATCTGCACGACGCATCAACGCCATTTTCCACATCGTGTGTAGGCAAACTGCATGGCACTCACCAGCGTTGTAACAGTCTGGATATCATGGACTCGATTGAGCATTAAGAATCCGTCATCGCATTGAAAAAGCCCATCGAAACCCCTCCAGACAACGGCCTGATCTCCGTTTCCAGTTGCTGACCACAGGCCAAAGCAGAGACCGCTAGTCAGAGAATTCCAATATCCAAGAAGTACTTGCGACACGCCAGAAACCAAAATATGGAGTGAATTCGACCAGTATAAACCAATATAGCACCATATCCAACATAAAGTGAACCCGCCCATTATCCGCCATTAGCCCATATCACCGCCGTCTTTTACTGTACCGAAAGAACGCCCAGAAAACACAACAGAACTCCAAGCATAGATAGGCATATGCTATTCGAACGAACAGCTCCGTCGACCTCAACCTCGCCATGGAGTTCTCGGACAATCACAACCTTAGATCGCTAACCCATGTCAGCACGGTTCTGAAGTAGTTGGACAGAATCGAGTGAACCTTACCAGTCAGCACAAGGCGCTGTCTCAGTCTGATCCTAGCATTCCGCAGCACTCTCGGCATCATCAAACTAACCGCGACGCAGGCAACGGATAGACTAGGAAGGCGGCCGTCGACGATGTACGAGGTAGCATCGTTATATCGGACACAAGATCGCCGAGTCGACGGCTGATGATCAATCCAAATGAAAATATAGACGGCGAGAACAAGTAGCCCCGGGAAGGTTGCAGAGACACAGGCGAGCGAAACAAGCTTCATGATGGAGCCATTGTGTCGAGCTAGCTCGGAGAGGCGCTTGCCGGAACGGCAAGTTGCGGGCGCAGTCTTGGTGCAGTCAACCCTGGGCTGCTGTGAGCTTTTCAACGTGCCCATGAGCGCGGCATGAAGATATTTGCCATCGCCGCTTACATTCCCGTAGCCCCCACTTGAGAACCTAACAGGCCAATTGTAAGCCCCATGTACACCAGACGTCTGCGTAGACTGGTTCTCCCATGGTGGTGGGCGACTCCCGGCAGCCCTGTCCTCGGCAGGAACGTGAACGGGTGGTCTCGGTATCGGTGTCGATGGCATGCATACTTTAGCCCAGTAACATGTTTGCCAGGAAAGCACTCCACACTGGGGACACGATTCGCGAGAAGTGTGCCAGTCAAGTCCGCATTGAGTGCAACGCCACATATAGCCTCCGTCGCGGAACGAGGCATGTTCGGATGAAAAGTGCATTTTCAGAGCTTCCAACGTGCTGCATCGCTGGCTGCAAGGCTGTCGCTTCCCTGCCGGTAAGGACGATCCCGATCCATCGCTACCCCACATGCAGTCCCATGAGTTGCGAGTGACCTGTTTACCGATTGGAAAATGTGATTCTGCAGGCTCGTAGGTTGGTCCGCTGAGGTTCCGGTGCATATTTCCCGCAGAGTACCGGGCATTCATGCTAGTCCTGGCGAGTTCAGGACGTCCGACAGGATACGGACTTGTTGCGAGGTCTCGCTGAACTCGGGTTTGCGTATAGGTATATCCGGCTGGTTGTGGCGGGATCTCGTAACCTAGGCGCAACTCATCGGGGTTCTGGTGTATCGTCCCAGTATGAGTATGCCAGGTCGGGTCGGCAACGGTAAGTCCGGGACCTTCAAAGTAACCCAAGCTAGGCGAAACTAGAGCTGTCTGCTGCATTGCCGCCTCAAGCCCCATATTGAATCCGTCCTGTGCGTTTCCAAGGTCAGGGCTTGGATGGGCGGCGATGGGTCTGCCGGTTTGGAAGTTATACAGGGGTGATGCAGGGTCTGGCGGGATTGGAGCGTGTTGAGCCCGAGTCTGCTGTAGCAACGTCTCTATCTCCACGTGAGCCTCGTCGAATGTCTGAGATGGCATGCTTGCGGGGTTCTTTTCGACTCCGAGAAGAAGGTCAACGTAGTCGTTGAAGCGTTGAAAACTTTGAGCTGGGGCCATCTTGGATCTCATGTACTCGGCTTCGAAAAGAGACAGATCAAAATGGCTGCACTGCAAGCTACCTGTCAGCGGAGTCAAAAGTGACGGGAGACATGAGGTCTGCTCTTCTCACCTTTACTTTACGTTCGCGGCAGCTGCCGCAGGCCCGGAGCTTGCGCATCAAAGCGGCTCGGTACTTAGCGGAGTCGGACAGAGGCCCGTGTCGACCAGCGCGCAGCTTCTTGGGCTGCGAGTGGTCTCCGTCTATCTCTATGTCGTGTACACCTCGCGTCACAGAGTGTGTGGTGCTGGCGCAAGAGGGTGACCGAGACATGGTAGTTGCTTGGGAGGGCGATGGAGGCTGAAGAAAGTCACCCTGTTCATCCTGTGCATGCAACAAGTCCCACTCCTCTCGTTGACGCATCTTGTTGTACAACTCCTGAGTCTCAGGGGTTGGGATGGGGCGCTGTAGAGAAATTGGGCGGTTCATTGTTTGACCAGGCACCATACCAGAGCCTTCTTGGTACGATGTGAAGTTTCGCTTTGGATGGGATGGCCTTGGTGGCATCGTGACGAGCGAGCGAGCCTTGTTGGGTTGCACGAGGCTGCGGGTTGGGAAGACCAAGCTCCCGCAGTCAGGAGGAGCAACGCTCCCCAACCACACGAGGAAACGAAAGAGAGCAACTGTTGTCACAACTGAGGATCGAGAGGAGAAGGCAATAAAAGAAAAAAGGGGAGATGATAAGAGATCAAAAGCTTGGGCAGTAGAGGTTTCAAGTATGGCAGCTCTTGGTCACTGGACTGAGCGAGGCAGACTTGGACAGCATGGCTGGCACTGCCTCGTCGAGGTCACCCGCACAACTGGCAACAAACAAGCCATGAAACTCAGTATCTACACTCCCTTTTGTAGGTAGAACACAACTCTCCAGACGAACGGAATAAGCAGAGACCGTCCTGCTCTGAACAAGAGCAATATAGTGAATGCCTGCATCTTTGGCCATGGTGGATGATCGTGCGGGTGGGGAAAACGGCGAGGTCCTGTCACTCAAGCCTGCCCTGGACGTCAAGGCGAACGGTCTGAGACCGGGGCAGGAAAACCTTCTGCCAAGAAATGATGCCTTAACGGGAGATGTTGGGAGTTGTAATTTGATGTGCTCCATCAAACAAGCGTCTGTAAAGAAGGGCCGGTGTCCTCTTTGACTTCTCGGTCGAGGTACGGTCCGAGTCGACGAGGCAATGCGTACGGTGCGCGCCCCAGATCGACGTTGGTTGGGCGATTGAGGGGAGGTCGACAGCGACGGAAGCTGGAAGTTACAATCACGACACCTGAATGAGGGGCCAAAGATTGACCGCCGCCTACAAAAGAATGCACTTTAAGGAGAAATGTCACGGTACATACGGATACACATATGCATAACCTAAAGTCCGATGTTGGCGCTAATCACATAAAGACCCGTTAGCTACATTTGTACTTCAACAAACATTGAGCCATGCCCACTGTAGCTGTAGACACGCTCAACCGTCTGATCTTGTGGCACGTTACACAAGAAACTGCCGCCGGTCTTCTCCTCAACACGAGCCACACCGCACCACACACCTACCGCCGTTCATCCAATCTCGGCATTGGTCATGCCCCATAAGCTACAGCTTCTGTCCCTACAGCCACCGCACGCCGCATGTCAAGCAATATCAGTGAACGTCGTCCTCTGCCAGTGAGCAGCAAGCAATGGATGCAACGCTCCAAACAGTCGAGGTTCGGCGGTTTAAACCATCCCTAGCCCCGTTGTCTTCTCCAGTAACCGGTCCAAGTAATCAGCAAACGGGGTGCTCTCCTGCATGCTAGTGTCAGCCCTACGCTGTGTCACCTTCCGCTCCGGCTCATAGACGAGATAGTAAGGGCCCACAGAACCGACTCCTCGCGGCTTGTGTCGATGCATTTCAGGCCTATGTGATCCTGGGGGAGCTGCGGCGATGATGCCCCTGACTTGTAAAGGCCGACTCCCGGTATGAACCTGCACGATATGTCCTCAGGAAGCCCGGTTCTGGCGCATATCGGCGGAAAGGGAAGGACCCGTGTAGACCAGCTCCCGGCTCCCGAGGCCCTCCCACCACCTCCAATCTCTGCTGTCTGCGAGACGGGTCCGAGTGGGACACTTGATACGTGCGGGTCCCTGTAGGGCTGGCGACATGCCGAGATCGCACACCCTCCCCTTCAGCTTTCACGCCACCCCCACGTTCCATTGTCAACGGCTGGGGCGCATGCTGCTTGATGTGACCCCCAAAGAACGGAAGGGATATTCGGAAGCGAGTACATACGGAGCTAGCGGCATTTTGTGTAAAAGTCAAGGACTTCGATCGGTCTTTTGCCCATGCAATACAGGACTTGCTCCGGTTGGAAGAACAAGCGAAGGATATCAGATGAGCCGGCCAGAGGTTTCCATGGTCCGCCCCATGCCTCAACACCCCCAAAGAGCAATTAGGAATGACCAAGAAGATGGTGAAATCCTATAGTATATATCTGAAATGGCGTTTGCACGATCATTCCGTTGTGGCAAGTGAGCCAACCGTGGCCGTAATCAGGGCTATTGTATTCGGCTCCAGATGTCGGCAACCACCTTGAGGGCAGTGATGGCTGGGAAGCAAAGCCAGTACGGAGCACCCGCAAGCGCCGGAGACATTCACCTCGCGTGGTTCGCCCCCTACACTTTGCTCAAGTAGCACCAAGTCGGCTACTGCTCCTCGGATACAAACTAGCCGATGTGCTACCATGAAACTAAGAATGGGAACCCAGAACTCCAGGCAGCTACCATATGGAATGGATGGGAAACCGAGAGCGGGGGTGGCACTTGGATTGGCGGAACGAAGCTGGACCGGAGTTGCTTCCGCACCCTAGGTTACCAGGTTGCTCGCCCATTCTTGATGCTTTCCAAGCAGTCCACCCTGATTGTTAGAGCACAGGTTTGACTCAAATGCTATGTTGAAGCAACTTAGATCGCTGTTGCTCGCTCTTGGCACCAGGCGAACTGCAAACCCCAGCTTGCAGCTTCTGCTACTGGCAAAGGACTGCACTGCTTGGCATAGGAAATCAACAGGGGCGGCCAGTTTCCAGGAGGTCGTGCGCCTCCCTGCTCCAAGGACCTCCGCCCCTAGCTGACGCGAAGCCGGGAAATCTCATCCTTCTCTTCGGACCTTCACCAACGGCGGGGTCTGGCCGTTTCGCCCCAGGCGGTACCATATCCGAGCGCGCAGAGATAGGTTCTGTTGGAAGGATAGATTGAGGGACCTGCCCTGCTGCATCTGACGTGAGCGCAGCCTTGCGTCCCCGAGTGGCCGGGTTCATGATTTTGGGCCGTATAATGGTATCGGGCCGTGAAATAACGGGAGACGGTTGGTTTTCACTCTCGGTTAGATGCGAGTCAACCCCAGAATGGCCCGTGGCGTTCATTGGGTGTTCAACTTGCTTAGACGTATTGCGCGGTTCGTGCAACCGTGACGGTTGCGCCGCCACTTCCTCGTCGTTGGTCACACACAGCCGCACGATTTTGGGAATTTCGTCATTATCGGTCCGGGTGGCATTCTCCGGAGCCGCAACTGATGACAACGAGAATGCTTCCTCATCGCCAATGCCTCCCCTGGGCAAGGCTGCCGATTTATGGTACGCCAGTTCTCGGTGGCTCGAAGGATCACCGACCTGCTGTGCCCTCGGCTTTTCTTCTTCTTCCACGGCTTGGTTGGTAGAGGAACCCTTAGAAACATCGTCTGATGGAGGGTTTTGTCGTGGTGCGGAAGGCTTCTGCAGCCGCTTCGAGGCCGGCTCATCTGTCTTCGGCAAATTGGCGACCGGCGGGTTGGAGGGCACGAATCCAATGACTTCCCTGCTCCTGACACTCCTTTTGCTAAGCCTCGCTAGACGTGGACCAACTGGGACCTGAGGCAGTTCTTCGCTATCGCTGCGATCCGATTCTGCCTGCGTCTTTCGTTTTGAGGTTGCTGAGCGTTGTTCATCGACATTTTTGAGCCTGCGGGTTTGGCTAGAGGATCTCCGCCTGCTGCCCTCAGATGCGACACGTGCCAAAGTGTTTTCGGAGTCCTGGTTTGTTTGCATTTGCTGCTCTTTCTCCTTGAAGGCCGTGGTCGTAATCCGGCCCCTTTGCACTGACCTCTCAACCTGTGGCGAAGGTGGCCTATTCTCCCGCTCATCCTTAGAGTAAGGATTTTCAGTGCGAACTTGAGGTGCAGGCGCTAAAGCAGTATCATCCACGGATGGTGCTGGATCGTGGATGGATCGACTTGGTTCTGTAGCGATTGTACCAGAACGCGCGAGCTGCTGATCACTGTCCTTCTCTTCAGAAAGCATCAGCAAACCTCGTTTCTGGCGAGGCCGAAGCCGGAGTTCAGTCCTGTCTTCCTTCGGTGGGGCGACGTCTTCCGTCATCTTTCTCGTTCCACCTGACACAGTCACTGGCACTCGGGCTGGCAAATCTGCCACTCTGCTTCGTTTAGCAAGTTTCTTCTTTTTGGTTATTGAAATAGGAAGTGGAGGTTCCTCAGTTCCGTCGGCAATCTCTGGGGCCTTGGTAGCTTCGCCAGCCTCTTCCATCGCCATCCCTTCATCTTCGTCAATGACAATGGCTCTGGAGCTCGAAGTTCCTGTTTGTGCTGCGCCAGAAACCCCAGAGCCGTTGCCGTGTATTCCCGGAGATGGCTGGATAGTGGTTGGTAGGGCTGGCACGCAGGTTTTGCTTGACACAGGTTCGGAAGGCTTTGTAGGTCTGACAATGTCTTCGGAGGCCCTGTCCCTACGCTGTTCCTGATTTCGGCCTCTGGTGGGCGGCAAATCTGCAGGCTGTCCAGGAGAGTCCTTTCCCATATCTAGACAAATTGATGGCTCTTTCGCTCGTTCCCGCACTCCTTGCTCGCCAGATAGGACATGCCTATCGGACTCCCCAGCTGCTAAAGACGGAAGTCGTCCCAGGGGGGCATGCGTAGCGGGAGCCACTTGGATGGAGGGCCTCTCGGTCGAAGAATTCGATGGTGCTACCAACCGCCGTGGAGGAGCAGAGCTCATAGGCACCGCAGACAAAGTCAAGGATGCACCAAACAGGCTTTGAGCATAGCCCATTTTGCTTGGTGGTGTTGTGTCATGCTTCCTCCTTTTTGATGGCCGGGCGTCCGCTTGATTACCGGATGCGTCCCTGGCTTTCTGCCGAAGCTCAAAGGGCGATTCAGTCGGAACAACAGCACGACCATGGTGACCTGTTGGAGTGCCGAGGAGCTGATGTAGAGGAAGATGGCGGGTCTGGAAGTGGTCACGCACTTGGGGCGCAGGCGAAGGAGTCTGGGGCGAGGGGACGGAGAGGGACGAGCGCATAGCAACCCGGGCTTGGCGAAGTTCCTTCTCCTTGGCCCTCTTGTCCAGCAATTCGGACAAGTCCTGATTCTGACGGCCAACACACTCGGCAACCTGAACAATGATGCCTCCACGTTCCAACTCAACTTCCTCGCCCTCGTCGAAGTCGCTCCCCCTCCAATGCATGTCTCCCACGAAATTGCCACGGTCATCGTAGACCATGACGCGCTTGTTAAAGGTGTGATATTTGAGGCGGCCATCCTGCCATCTCTTCTGCTTTCTCCGGAGATCGTGCGTGAAGAGGCACAAGAATTCCAAAACGGTAGCGCTGTGCCGGCCGCTGCTCGGGTCCAGCGACCCAGTAACGGCCGATGCGGGAGCAACAGTCGACGGCATCGTCAATACGCATGGCATGCGAGCGTCACCGTGCCATTGCTTTTTGATTTCGAGAATAGCAGCTGCCAGCGCCGACCCGGGATTCGGAGTTAGCTGCTGCGCCTGCCTGTTCAATGTTTGACTTTGGCTAGTGAAATGGTTGGTGACGCGACTTGGCCCCAACCCCAACAGTCGCGTTTTTGAGAAGCGCGCAATCACCTGATCGTTCAGCACTTGACCCCGCTGTATCAGCCTTACACGGTGCTAGCAAGTGGCAACATCTTTCCTGCCGGCCAGGCTCCAACAGCATTGAACTTGGGAATCCGCGCCCCTGGAGAATGTTGCGGGGTCTTCAACAAGTTTCACGATCTCATCCCCCAACTGCCCGACCCCAAATGTTTCCAAACCGCCTTTTTGGTGTAACACCACATGCGCAAATCCCAAATCCTACCAGGTTATCCCATGGTGCTGCACCGGCCCCTCTGCCCCGTTCCGACGAAGAACGGTTGCAACCAAGGATTTTGCCCCCGGAGTTATTCTTACACAAGAGCAATGCAGCACCAGTTCCTCTTTCTTCGTCGACAACAGTGAGCTGTGCCGTAGAGGTAATGTCGGCATGAGCACCAACTAGCGCCTCTTTTTGCGACCGATGTGCCATTTTATGTCGGGCCTGTCTGTACTCTGTATTTCCTGTCTTGAATCCAAACGCCCTACGTTTCTTTTCCTGCCCTGCCGAGAGTTCATCCGCCAAAGCAACGCGTAAAAGCTCGGACACAGGGCTAATCAGCACATTGCTAGGTTGTCCGGTGGTCCGTATCTTTACTTGCATATGGTGTGACGCGCATCTGGATCCATTTGGCGTTCCCTCGCACATGATACGGAGGTAGCTTTGATGGTATTTCCGGTCGTGTCACTGCATTGCCCGACGAAATCTCAGTTTGGCGATATTACCCCTTTTACAACCCGGTTCTAAGTTCCAACCCCCCAACTCCCGATTGCTCTGGAGCGCCACACAATGCAGTCAATGCAGAGACAGTTCGGCAAACTCTGGAATAAGGGCCCCGGAGATAATGCCAAGGTCTCGGTCCTCCTCAATGACTATGAGGATGCGGACAAGGTTCTTTCACAGGTAGCTTAGTCGGGAGCTGGCGCATCCCCCATCAGAGTGCAACCCCGCTGACACGACATCCACCTGTATAGCTCATCGACAACACCAAACTGTGGAGGGAGGCATGGGCATCTCTCGTCACCACTCAATTGCAAATTGTCGCGGAATTTGAAGGCCTCTACGACCCCATCGTTGGGGCGTCCGACGGCCACGGGCGGCAGGCCGTCCAGACGCCCCGACTGCAACTGGAACGGACCTTCAGGCTAAAGAAGGCCTACACCGAGCTAAAGGTTGAGTTGTCGGAGGAAATTGGCATGATCGATGAGCGCATTGCAAAGCCCGCGATTGATGCCCGGGATTGCATTGCCCCGATCCGCAAGACGATCAAGAAGCGGGAGAATAAGAGATTAGATTACGAGAAGCTGCAAGAAAAGGTTGCCAAGCTCCAGCGGAAGCCAGCCCGGACGCCAAAGGAGGATGCTTCGCTTGCAAAGGTCGAAGCCGAGATGGCAGCCGCGGGCGAGGTGAGCCCCCACCGTCCCGTTCCTCTCCGTCAAGCAAGCGCCACTCGAGACTGACAAACAAGAACAGGAGTTTGGCATTGCCGACGACCATCTCCGCCAGACCCTACCCCCCATCATCAACGCAGCATTTAGCCTGGTACCCCCACTGCTCTGCAATCTCGTCATGATCCAGAACAGACTGCTAGGCCTCTACTACACCACCCTGCACAGCTACTGCGAGGAGTCCGGCTTTCCCTCGCCGCCCCCTCCGATGGAAGAGGTTATCGCCATCTGGAACGCCGCAGTCAGCCCGGCCCGGAGCGAGATCGAGTCCATCAGTTTCATTCGCCTCAAAGGGCCGCACTCGGGTCCACCACCCCCTGCAGAGGGAGTCCGCCGTGTCGGGTCAGGCTTGATTCCCAGCGCCAAGCCGGGCCCTCAAGGGCGGATGCTGCGCGCGCCCTCATCCACGTCCTTACGGTCGCCGTCCCCTGGCGAAGACCGGCAGCGCCAGCCCAGCCCGGCCCCGTCCTCCTCTTCCAGCAGGCGGCCCGACTGTTCCGCTCCGACAGATTTTACCACGGCCACCATCCTGGGCGGGGCCACCGTCCGCCGGACCACGACGGAGCCCTTATCATCGTCTAACGCTATCAGCAGCGCCGCAAGTAACTTCCGCTCGAACCAGCAGCAGCGAGATTACTTCGGTTCGAGGAATGGCGCCAGCACACCCGGCACCGCCAGTCCCAGCGTCTCCCAACTCGCGAACGGCTTCGGTAATCTCGCCGCCAAGAAGAAGCCGCCTCCCCCGCCGCCTCCAAAACGGCTCCCAAGCGCCAAGCCAGAGGAATGGGTCGTCGCGCAGTACACGTTTGAGGGGCAGGGAAAGGGGGACCTCTCGTTTCGAGAAGGCGACAGGATCAGAGTGGTTACCAAGACCGATACGGACCAGGATTGGTGAGTAGATTCACATATAGCTCTCCCCTTCATCTCAACCCCTTGGCCTGCATTCTGAGCTGAACTGATGCGTGCTTGTCCCTTTAGGTGGGTTGGCGAGTTGGGAGGACTGAGAGGCAACTTCCCTGCCAACTATTGCAAGCCGCTCTGAATGAGCACGGCAGCGTCGGAATGCCCGACGCCGCTGTTTTTGAAAAGTCATTACATGGGCACAGCTGTCAGCAAGCACATGTGGTGAATCTGAGTTTTGAAATTTGGTACACCAAAAAGAGCGCAGACGCGAGTATGTGAAGAAAGATGGGTTAATGGTATCGCACCTGGATAGAGATGCGGGCGCGCTCAACGGTTGGATATGTGCGGCGGCCTGGAACAAGTAACAGAAGATGGAAAATAGACAGGTTATAAAGGGAGAAAATATGGGTGTTTGGACTTCGTAGTTAAAGGAGAACGACTCAACTGAGGTAATCTGCAGGGCAGGAAATCTTCATTGCGTTTTCACACCGTAACAACCGACAAATCGTGCCAGGCCGACCCACGATCAGTCTTAAGAGAACTAACTGAATGCAAGCGAGTGAGATTGCTAACAAACTAGAAGGCTTTAGATATACACAGCCATCCTTGTATTGCATGCCTTCATGGACTTGTTCTGATCTTAGGGGTATCACATGCGAGGGAATCGAATCGTGTTTTCCTGTTACAGAAAACAAGCTAGAAAATAATGGGGACTCCTATGCCGTTCAGACGGAGAGCGCGCTCAGCGGAGGTGCCAAGTGAGAATCCTCTCCGCATTGTCTGTGCCTTCCATTACCGGACCAATCTGAACTCACACCCGCACCCGCGTCATGATGAACACTGTGATCCAAGCCCACGGCAGGAATGCGTCCACGAAGGGTTAGGTAACCATCTTCCAGTGACATCGGGGTGACCGGACCCGGACTTCCAAGGGGCTGTAACCTCGGCGAAACCGGCTTGTGCGATCTTAGAAGAGCCGCTGGGACACTGGGATAAGACGAGGCAGCAGCTGAGCTCGCCGTGGATGCGGTCTTCGCTAGTAGAGCCCTAGTAGCCATTGCAGCTTGCGCTACCATATCTCTTTGGTACTGCTGCAGACGACGTTGAGCTTCGGACCCAGACCGCGCTTGTGCCTGATCTCCATGGTACATGGGCACTTGGGTTTCTGATTGGACTGCCAGAGACGTGCATTTCGACGGCGAAAATGGTCGGTTCTGGCGACTCTGTCCGTGTCGATTCTCCCAGTTCGAAGGGTAGTACTTCCCCAAAGGGAGGGCTACATCTTGCTGAGCTCCGTTAGGAATGTACGAGGAGAGAGGCGTGTGAGAAGACTTGGAAACGTTTGACTGGCTCGAAAAGGATTGGGATGGCTTGGAAGGGTCGCCGGCGCCCAATAAGCGGGGTTCCGTGCTGAAGTTGCTGGGCTCAGCCGACCGTGACGGGGACCGGTGCCGAGTCATGTTGGTGAGTGGTTGGAAAGGGTGGGGAACTCGAACCCGGGACTGGGGGTCTTCGTGAAGAGGAAAGTATCCTCTGCAGAACATGACACATTGTCAACAATCGGCGACACAAGGCAGGTCCGCTACGAAGCGATACATGCATGCAGGGAATGGAGACATGTCATACCCGTGAATATCCCCTCGAGCAGACAAGGGCTCTGGCGGCGTGCAAACAGATGCTGAGGTCGGATCCGTTCTGCGTCTCCCAGGGAGTTCAATGGGGATCGGTTTTCTTCTGTCGCCTTGGCTGATTCTGTGATAGTTTTCTGGCGCTGAAATTGTGTTGATTACCTTGGGGCGAGTATTGACTTCTGCTAGGAGAGAGTCCATGTTAACAAACAACCAGCCTGAAAGAGATGACAGAGCATGTATGACGCATGGCTCAAGGACCCGGTCGAGCCGGTGCAGGGCCACTGCAACATTAACTAAATCCAGAGGGGCAGCGCAGGGTCCTGGACCCTGGTAGCGGTCACTTGGCCCCACCAGACGAGGCTTTAGGGGTTTAGGGGCCTTTCCGGGGCCGGGAAACCGGCAACCCGCTGAAAAACAAGTTCAACGGTTCGAGCCCACATCATTCCAGGGCCATCGACGCGGTGCTGGGGTAGGAACGGGCAAGGCGGTCCCAACTCGGTATGCAAGATACCCAAGGGAAGAGCAGTAACAGAAACAGTCCCGGTTTACGTACCCTTGCCAAGCATTGGGCCGTCCCTCAAACCGTCCAGATTCGTTGAATGCGCCGAGGTCCGGGCTCGAGACGGCCCGTTCTCGTTCAGAGGGGTACCAGCGGGAGAGAAAGCGAACGGATCCTCAGAGCTGCACGAGCTAAAGGAAGCATCAGACGTGTGCGACCTGTCGGACGAGTTGGACTTCATCCGTCGAGGTTGGGCAGGCCTTGGGGCCGGCAACGACCAACCCCAAAGGGGCGTTTCTCGTTCCATGTCGAGGGATGAGGTAATGTGGCTCTGTATCCCGGTAATAGTCTTGGGCGATGGCCAGCAAGCCGTGTCACAGCCTAGAGGATGGTCCCGTTAGCGGATGTCAACGAGTGGGTGAGGAAACCGGTCCTGATGATGGCCGCATAGAAGCAGTTACCAGGACGCAACGTGAAATGGAAAGTGAGGGCAGGCAGGCCGGGTGATTGACGATTAGGATCTCGGTCCACCGAAATCGTTGGAGCTGATCAACCCGCCAGAGAAGTCTTACCTTGAAGAGCGAAATGAGCACCGCGAGCCCTGCTGAGTGATTCCAGGTTGTGGTCGCGTTGGCAGGAGAGATGTTACGAGGATTGAAAGTCGATGAGAGCAACACTAAAGGTATGTCCGACAATCATCCAATGCTGCAATCGCCTCAATTCAGTTCGAATTTGGTGTGCCAGATCCGGGAAGAGTCGTGTGTATTCGGAAGGCACGGAGGATCTGCAACGCAGGGCGTGCTTGCTGTGGACGAATTATACCAAGGAGCCTCATGGGACGGTGTTTGTGGCTGGCCAAGCTGACGGCGGCGCTTTGTCCATAACCAAGCATCTCACTCTCTGGTCGAACTGCATGGCAAAAGGGCTGGTGGTGTGGAACACAAAGACAATTCCAAAGCTGACAGTCGGGGGGCTCGCTGTATTCATATCTCCAAAAGGCCTTAAATTACCTTAGCTACTCACATCCCTGAGGTGGCTTAGGTTTGATTCTTGGGCGTGCCTTCTCCACTGCAGCAGAAATTCCCTGCTACACAAGGATTCGGGTTGACCCCGCCTCACCTGGCGCTGATCAGCACAACCTTGGGGGAGGGGGACGGAAGGAGGACCCTGACAAACACGGGTAGAACGGCTGGCCTCAACCCACGTTTCAACGCGAAGGGTGGTCACGTCACGATCGTCACCAGTCACACTCGCATGGCCTATAACTATTACGAGACTGCCTTATCTAGAATTCTAGGCGGTGTCTAAAGTTTTCGTTGTCGCACGTTGACTCTGGATCGCATCGAATATCACACTGGGAAATGTCACCACCCTTACGAAGTACACTAGGCCTCCGGATACCGACAGGAGACTGCCGATCTATCGACGCCACATGAACTCATGAATATCTTTGGTCGAACGCTGAGGTAACCAACCTGAGCCAACCAACAACCGAGGGGCACCCGGTGCCGAGAGACCGGCAGGGCCCCACACAGGGTGGCCGCATTCCCGTTCAACCCCGGGGCCTTGGTGGCGCTACCCCAAGGTCACGGGCGAGGAGCAGCCGACTCATGGATATCAAACGAAAAGGGTTCGTCGACTAAGATTTGACAGGTCCATGGGAACAACTAATATGTAGTATCGCTCTCCGGATTTCACCGTTTTATTTCAAGTGACAAGAGGGGGGGAATGAGGGAAACATCACGGGCTGATCGACAAGCGGATGATACGACGGCTCAGGACGGATGGGTGTAGCGCAACTCAGATTGCCAAGGAGCTTGGGAGCAGCACCCCGTCGTTCTTCCTTGGCCTGTTTGGATTGGGGGTTAGCCTTGAGAAACGCATTGCAAGTCTTGCAAGCAGAAGCAGGTTTTTTCCCCGTCACGACAACGCCCTACCTCGCTGTCGCTTTCAGCTTCCTGTGATCTTACTTGTGTTCGTTCTTCCACGGTGAGGTGATGACTCGTGTCTTGGGGTATAACTAACAACATTTGTATAAGTCTAACGACTAAGAAAAAAAGGTCTAACGGATAAAAAAGAAAGTGATTGCAGAACGCCAGGCCCGGCTCACGCACTCTCTCACTCCGGGCTTTCCCTTTCCATCCACGCAGGTGGTAATGTACAATGCATAGCCGACCTGATTAGCTTGCCCATCTTTTATACATCGTGAGCTGGCTTCCCCGGCGCATTTTCATAACACCCAGAGCAGAGGCATCAGTCATTCCAGCTTCATGAAGTCACTCCTCTCTTCGTCCCTCGCCCGGGGATGCCCAAACGCCGCCGCATGTTCTAGCCTCAAAATGCCACCCTCCCTCGTCTTCATTCAAGTTCATCGTTATCCAGCTAGCCACCCCATGCTCATCATCCAGCTCACATCACAGAGCACTCGCCCTCTTGCTGCTTCCCGATTTTGCTCCTTGATATTCGTTCCCGTGGGCGGGGCCCGCTCTTCCCTGAGCGCTTAAGGTCCTCTAGTCGTTCTCTCGCCTTTGGAAAGTCCTGGGCTATTATTCCCCTGTCAGCCTCCCGTCGTAATATCGCAACAAGAAAAGGGGCAACTCACCAGCAGCTCTCCAGTACCACCTCTTGGCATCTTCCAGATTCGCCGCTACGCCAATGCCCGTCTCCGTATAGTAGCCCATTGCATACTCGGCCTTGGATAAGCCTGCCATGGCGGCCTTCTTGGCCCACAGGTACGCCTCGGTATCGCTCTGCTGCAGCACTCCCTCGCTGCCGGTGAGATACCAACCCGACAGCGCCAGCTCGCTTTGGTGCTCTCCTTGCCTTGCCGCGCGGCTATACCACATTATGGACAGCCTCGGATCGATGGGACAGCCAAGCAGGCCGTACTCGTAGGCACATCCGAGCCTAAACTGACTGAACTTGTATCCCAGCTCCGCAGCCTGCTTGAACAACTGGAAGGCGTAGTCCTCATCCCTAATGATGACATCGTTCGGCTCTGCGCTCTCATACAGCAGGGCCAATTCGTGCAGGGCGTGCGGGTTCTCGGCGTCGGCGCGCTCGGCGGCTCGCTTCAGCCAGCTGATGGCTTCGCGTGGGTTGCGCGGCTGGCCAAGCAGGCCCTTGAGAAGTATCATGCCAACCTTGTACATGGCAGGAGTGTCGCCCAGGGTAGCGGCGCGCTTATACCATTGCATGGCCTTGAGCGGGTCCTTTCGTGTGCCGCCACCTTCGTCGTTGCCAATCTCGCAGCACACGGCGGTGCGATAGGCAGCTGCCGCGTGTCCCAGCTTGGCTGCCGACTGGTAGAGGGTGAAGGCGTGCGTATGATTGGGCTCGGCGCCAAAGAGGCCTCGTCCGAGACAGTCGGCGAGGAAGAACATGGCCTCGGGGTTGTTTGCTTTCTCGAGTTTGCGGAGGATCTTGTGCGCATCAACAAGGTATCGCTCGCGGGATCGTGCGCGGGCCTTGGGATCGGGGAGATTCGGCACGAGCGCGTCCGACGCTTCCACAAGTCGCTTGGCTAGACGAAGAGCCGTCGCCTGGTCGCTGGCGTCCTGCTTAACTACGGCACGGAGGTGCTCCAACTCTTCAATGGTGACAGGGGCCTCTACTTGTTTGGCAGGCGGTGGATTCGCTCCATATTGCGGGGCCGCAGGCCCCGGTGGAGGAGCCCCGGGGTTAGGCGTGGGTGCAACCGTGTTACCGCTGTAGCTCGTGCCGCCGCTATAGTTCCTTACGGGCGGTGGGCGGTCGTTCAGATTGACTATGGACCCGGGCATGTGCCCGGGGCGAACGGGTGTAGGGTGAGATGGTAAGCTATCCGGATTCGACCCCGCCGGCGGAGTGTTAGACTGCCCTGGAGGTCTGTACGGGACCGGGTTCGCCGGCAAACCTTGCATCGCAGATTGACCAAATTGCCCTGGCGGAGTCGACCGTTGAGATGCCTGCGACCCCTCGGGGGGACCCTGCTGCTGGCCGAACTGTTGAGGCCCATCTCGGTATGTGGGCAGCGGGGGAATGTCGCCTGCCATCTCGAAGACCGCCGTTTGGGAATTGCGCAAGTCGGGCTGCGACTTTGCCCTGCTCAACTCGGGTTGCCTCCCTGGTCCTCGCTGAGCCTGCTCCTGAAGGCTTGGTTGCATGTGCTGGTCAAATGATTGCCTGGGTCTCTGAGACGTCATTGAATCAAAATCCGGAAGCTCGGATGCAGCTGATGGGGGGTTTTGCACCGGATACTCGGCATTGCCTGTGTCGTAGTAGTCGTAGAAGTTATCGATGGACTCAGGCCTGTCCTGGCCTCCATAACCCGAGTCGGGCCCATGCCTATACGGCTGTTCCTGAGGCGGGGGCCCGTTGTTATTCGGAGGATATATCCTCGGCGTCTGGGCCCGCATGCCTTGTGCGGTACTCGGTCTCGGCGGCATACCGCGACTTATGGGACCATTGTAAGGGGGGCCGTCGCGTGCCGGAAGGGGACCGCCTTGATGCCTCTCCATGTGGTCTACGGGCATCGTTCTGCTTCGCCCGGGTGGGCCAAAATTCTCGTTCGAATAACCACCTCCCGGTGGACCGTACCCAGGCCCCGGAGGCGCGCCGCGTCGCTGGTCTGGAAAATCTGGTGGGTGGTAAGGCTGCGGTGGCCCGCGATGGGGACCCATTGGTCCGGGTCCAGCAAATCCATTCTGAGGGCGCATCGGGCCCCGTTGCGATGGTGGGCCGTTCGGACCCCTTGATGCGGATCGTTGTCCTGATATGTCCATTCCACCCATTTGGGCTACGATCTGCTGTTCTTGCTCTAGATCCGTTTTGCGCTGTGAGCCGGGAAATGCAGGGAAAGAACCACCATTGAAGCCTTGATCAATAGCGCTCCCTAAATTAGGTCCGCGCATGGGAGGGCCTCGGTTCCCTTGGACAGTATGAGCATGGATTTGCATGAGAAGGCATGGGCGGAATTCCGGTGCTGCACTCACCAGCAGGATCTGGAGGGGCTGGCCGGCCGCCGCGGCCAGGCGGTGGAAAGCCACGACCTCCAGGACCACCGGGCCCTGACGTATATCCGCCCCCGCGGGGTGGGTAAGGACCTCCTCGGGCACCATCACCAGGCGGAGGCCTCATTGGGGCTCCTCGTTCCCCGGGCATCGGTCGGCCCCCCCTTCCAGGTCCGTTCGGGCCAGAATCGTAGTAGTCTTGCGGCGGATAATCCCTGTTTGGAGGCCTTCCTCTCCCGTAACCGCCATCGTTGTACTGCCCGCCATAGCCTTGATCATGGCCATTGCTGTAGTCGTCGTAGCCATAGCCATAGCCATCCTGGTACTGGTCATACTGCTGCTGCTGCTGCTGCTGGGGCGGCGGCGCATTGTACCCCTGGGGTCCTGCAGGGTTGGGCGGGTATTGTCGCTGGGGCGGAGGTCGCTGAGGCCCCGGCCCTCCGCCATATTGAGAATTATATGCCATAATACTGACACGCCGAGGACCTGCCTGTGTCGTGTCTAGTGGTGCCGTCTTTCGCTCTCAAGGTCCCACGAGACGTCGAGCGATGATCGACTGAGATTTACAGCAGGCGCATGGCAGGAAACCTATGTATGGTTGAGGCTGGAATATCCGTAGTATTGCTACAGATCGAGGAGTGTCGGGAAAGGCGAGAGCGCGTAGCCAGGTTAGGGTGACAGAGGCCGCCGATCTGCGAGTAGAGCGAAGAAACACGAGGGGAGGGGATGAAGAGATCGTATTGCACACGATCGCCTCAATCGTGTTTTTGGTCGCCCGGTAAAAGGAATGGTTCGCGAAGGTGGAAGTCGGAAAGAAGGGATAAAAGGAAAATACCGGTACTCGAAGCAGAGAGGGTGGAATGGAATGGGTCGCAAAGCAAGGGGAGGGAGGCATCCCTGAGGAGCGCAGCGGGGATCAAAAAGAGGCCGAGGCGTTGTAATTCTGTGCCGTTCCAGCGCAGAGGGAAAAATGGTAATTAATAGGAGGGGCCAGGGTCGTTACATGCAGGGACGGCCCCAAGGTTGAAGAATTACATACACTACTCCGTACAATAGTAACAATACGTTTCCTCACCCGCCATGGTATCTCTTATTGTATGTATAATTATTGTTATACCTGAATGGCGCAGAGGCAACTTCAATTGAATTTAGCCTTTCAGACCGATGAGCAGAAGGACACTATGTATTGTATGTACATACTGCTGTCCTGTTTCTGGCCTAACAGCGCAGGGCCTTGGGAAGACGGGAACACCAAGAGCTGGAGGACGTTATGTGCATTTTATTTAGAGAACTGAAACAACTACGTAAGGTAATACCTAACATGCCAGCTCTGCTGGGCCAGTTCACAATGCAACGGTCCTACTGCGTAGACTTTCTGCCCTGATTACCGTACCCGGTGAGCAGACCGGGAACGCGGCGGGAGCTGTGTGACGTTACTGGTATTGTACCTCCTCCATGACGGCAGGGCATTCAAGAAGCCAGCTGAACATGGCTTGCTAGGTTTTTGAAGAAATTGAGGTCCGTCAGGGGCGATCTGCGGCTGGCATGCCTCCCAACACAGAGTTGAGGTGATTCAGGTAACCTAACCGGGTTTTTTCGTGTCGCTGGATCGACCGGCCTTGTCAGGCGCTTCGAATCCAAGGCACATTGACAGGAGTTCGCTGCACGCCACCACACAACCTGAAGATTATTGGTATTCAACTATACTTGATGTCTTCTGGCGGCTATAATCCCTTTGCATGCGCGCCGTCCCGTCCAAGCCTCGTACCTCTATATATGAAGTGGTCAGTATAGGGCCTGTTGGCCGATTAAGTCGGTGAGGGGTGAAACGACGCTAGAAAGCCAGCAATCAAACACCGGGCTTGTCGGCCAGGAAGTAACATTATTGAGCTCAACCGTCAACTATACTTGATGTAGTATTCGTAACATGATGTTCAATCTATATAGCAACGCTACGCCGGGTTCATTATACTAGCAAGCATTACTTACCCTCGCTACACTATCTTGTCTTCCGGCATCCGGGACTGTCATCAAGGGCTTCCCCCAGCGAGCGTTTCAGGACGTTCTCCGACGTAGAAAAATGCAGGGCTATCCAGCGACTCGGATTCACAAGAGACAACAGTTGTCTTGAGCGACGGCCAAATGTGCAAGGACTGTGAAGTCTTGCTGGATACAATAAGGGCGTAATCTGGTATTTGTGTCTGCAACGTACGGATAGAGCGAGGACTGTGGAGTTATTCCAACCAAGAAACAAGAAAAGGGGTTGAAGAATGCTTGGGTTGTTATTGGACCCCTGGATCTGAGAGGCAAACGTTCAACTCGAAAGTCGAAACCGCAAGTTTCTTTGGGCGAACTAATGAGCGCCCTGAAACGGGAACCGTTTGTTGACCCCGGGTGCCACTTGCAAGTTGCACGGAAGCTGTGAGTGAGCCGCCAGGAACCGCCTGCCAAGCCTGCCCCACCTGCTTTCAATGTCAGCTTTTGTTGCCATATTCGCTTGACTTCGCGCTGACGCGCAGACAGTATTCTGCTGTGGCCAAGTGTCAGGCTTTTCCGGCACCTGCCCAAGCGGAAAGGGCATGCTTTCTGCCATGTACTACCGCCTTGTATTGACCTCATTCTTATTCACCGGCTTTGTGAAAGGTGAAGAGCCTCAATCCTCGGCGCTGTATTCAAGGCTCTTGTTGCCTTAGCTTATGGTGGAGTCAACTTATCTAAACAGTGTTTTGAGCCGCGCTTGCTGAACCATACTAAGATGGCTAAGAAACCGGTAAACTGGTGGTTATGGACTAAGCTGTTTGTCGTGTGAGTATCGAGAAACCTCCTTGCCATCCCCCATACCGCGGCCACTCTCTAACAAGGGTGGAATAGAGGCGGTGCCATCATGGTTGGCGGCCCAGCTCTCACGATGTGGCTTACCCCCACAGACGAGGAACTATTTCAAAAATACAACCCAGAGCTTCAGAAGCGGAGTCTTGAGAGGAGGTATGAGCGGCAGAAGGAGTTCGATGACTTCGTTACAAAACTTAAAGAGTATTCCAAATCCGACAAACCAAGTGCGTATCGAATCCCGCTCATTACTAGTCTCAACGTGGCGAGTTAACATGTTGCAAAAGTATGGGCTGTCCAGGCCGAAGCGGAGAAGGAGAGGGAGAAGCAGGCGTCCATCGCAGAAACGGTCAAGATGGCCGAGGAGATCAAAGCTAGGAGAGAGGCAATGAGGAAAGAGGCCGGCTTGCCGGCGCAACCGGACTCATCCGCGTCTGGCAATCGGTGATGATGACGTGATGACTATCTGTATTATGTCCCATTGTCACCACTTAGCTTGTAACGTGTATAACAGAACCAAAACATTCCTGCTCCGGCATTGTCAGGCTAAAATTCGAAGTTGAGAGTCGAAGCCGACGACTACATTTTCAGGGCAGTAGATGGCTGCGGCAACGGGACTCGGAACAAGCTTCGGTAACTTGGATGACTTATCGCGAGGCACCATATCTTTACTCATAACCTGGAAGTAGTAAAGCGGCCTAGCTGTAAGTTCCAAAGGTGTAGAGCTGCTCAACAACAAAGCGGGCACGGTGAGAGGATCGGAGAGGATCGGTCAGCGGTTTTAAAGTGGGGTAAAAGTTATTGCGGCAGCGAAAAAATATCAGGGCCAAGCGCACACAAATTCTCCAACCACTGACGACAGGACAAGGCTTGAGGCATATCGCGCCTATCACGAGACATTCCGGGCGAAACCAGGGCCAAAATCATCGCGACTGACAGAGTACGTAATTGGGACGCATTTTGCAGCTGCCGACACTGCTCGTCAGCATCGCAGCACAGGCAAAAGGCCCGCTCTCTGCAGCTCTCCAGGCTGACTGATCAATCCAAGCTCGAGCTTCACCGAGTCGCCGCTACCCTTTCCTCTCGATCAACCGCCACCCCATCTCCATCACAACATATCCCAACATGGCCGACGTCCAGGAACGGCTCAAGAAGCTGGGTGCTTCTGCTCGCATTGGTATGTCGCCATACTGTCTTCCCCTCCTCGGTTCCCCGCTCTAGATAGATTGGCCGACTAACCCGCACCGACCGACAGGGTACGTTTAGACATGGATCCACCAGCGCTGCTCAATCATGAGCCGCCAATACAAGCTACGAGATTCTAATGCGCTGCTGTGACAACTAGTGGCAAGGGAACTCCCCGAAGGAAAGTGAAGCGGGCGCCTGCCCGGTCGGCCGGCGACGACAAGAAGCTCCAGCAGACGCTCAAGAAGCTTAATGTCCAGCCCATCCAGGCCATTGAGGAGGTCAACATGTTCAAGAGCGACGGCAACGTCATCCACTTTGCCGCCCCTAAAGGTGCGTGTGATGGAGATGGACATGATCCGCTCTGTCTGTAGCAAGGCGGCTGCTAACGACTGGCCCAGTGCACGCTGCTGTCCCTTCCAACACCTTCGCCATCTACGGCAACGGCGAGGAGAAGGAGCTCACGGAGCTCGTCCCCGGCATCTTGAACCAGCTCGGTCCCGACTCCCTTGCGTCACTGCGCAAGCTCGCTGAGAGTTACCAGAACATGCAGAAGAGCGAGAAGGAGGCTGACGATGATGACATCCCTGATCTCGTGCCGGGCGAGAACTTTGAAAGCAAGGTCGAGTAGAGCCCCTTGGTTCCCAAAATATAAAGTCTACCGCAAAAAAATGATGGTCCACTCTGTCCCCTGCTCGGGTTGGCTTCAAGGGGCACAGAAACGAGCTCTGTTTTTTCCGTGAAATGGACGGCGGCGCCCGGATCTCCTGATTAGGTGGGATAGGAAACGAACATATGGTCATCCCCAAGCATTTCTTTAATCGCTGACAGAGATGACATGCCTATGCGGCGGGATTTCAAGGTGTCATGATAATCCATGTGATCAGGCTTGTCCGGCATGCCAGCATAGACAATGTGCGTCCAACAGATAGGCGTCACAGGCTGAATTCCTCATCACCCGTGTTCCTCAACCAGCCGCTCAGTGCTTCCGCTCTCACGTCTTCTTTCACCTTCCTCCTTGCCGCTAGTAACGGCCCTTCTTTGACCTCGTTGTACGTCCCCTGTGCAAGATGCTGGCGTATCACATCATCTCCCAGCGTCCTAGCGACCTCAACCCCCGCCTCCCACATCCTCCGTCTCGACGTCAAACTTGCTCCCTTAAGGTCGAACGCCTTGCGCCCCTGCAACACGCCACCAACCAACCCCTCCTCCACCTCCCCGTCCCTTGTCCACGCAACTGCAAGGTTGCTCGCCGCCAACTTGACCATCCGCCCATCCATTCCACCGGCCCGCCCCACCACCGCCCTCCGCGAGAACTCAAATTCCATAGACGTGGTCTCAACCAGGAAGGGAACGAACTGGTAGCCTGTACTTGCATCCCACACTTTCCCTGCAACAGGTCGCATCCTCCCGCAACCATCTCCCTTCTCCAGCAGGCCACCACCATCCCCATCCCCATCCCCAGCACCACCACCAGCGGGATCGTCATCATCATCGTCCCTGCCAGCAGCAGAAAAGCACCGTCTGCAAGCCACAGCGCTGAACTGGGACTCTGGCAGCACCAGGGTAGACAGGTAGACCCTCGCGGGCGAGACAAATAAGGAAGTCAGCGATGAGAGCAGCGAGGTGCACTGCTTCAGCGCGAGCTTGTCGGAGCACGATTTGGACGCCGTGGGCGGGGCGTCGCCGCGCGAGGGTTTGCGTCGCACGATGCCCAGCCGTGAGAAGTAGCCCCGGCCGAGAAGGAGGGTGAGTGGTGGGTTGGTGTTGGTGTTGGCGTTGGCGTTGGCGCCCGATGGGGGAGGTGATGGGTTGCTGGTGGTGGAAAGGGGGGCTGTTGTTGTTGTTGTTGTTGGCCAAGGGGTGGCGTCCTCTTGTGCGGACATGATCAGTTCCATGCTCGCGTCGCCGCCTGTGGGTGTAAACAGGGGAATTGTATCAGCCTGGGATGGCGAAGGGGCCACGAGGCTGCTCCTCTCTCAGACGAGAATGGGGCAGCTAGGGGGAAGACGGGACTTACAAGGCGCTTCAGAGCAGTACATGTGGAGCGTGAGGCCTTCTCGCCAGACAAATGGCTGGCCGTGCCAGCTCTGCTTGTCCGCGGATGGGCCAGGGATTCCTGTTTCTGTTCTCCGCTGGAGAAACTCAGATTGCGCTGTGCTATCCAGGGCAAGACGCCGGCACTCGTCCAGGATCCAGCGGTTGAAAGCGCGGATGGCAAGGACTTCGGCGTGCCAGTCATGAAGGGCTATTCCCTTGGCCTGGGAAAGCTTGGATGCTGGAAGACATTTCATCCCCGTTCTGTTGGAGGGGTGTAAGTGGCTGTTGGCAGCTTAAGGGGGGGAATTGCTTGGTGGGGATTGGCTTGTAACTTACGCCAGCGCTACACATTGCATGAAGCGTGGACCTAATGTCCCGAATTCCTGTTAGTATTCTCGACATGATAAATGCTTGATGGAGTCCGCAAAGCACCTTGAACAACGATGCCAGCGAGGGGCACCCATTCGCGGAGGCCATTGTCTCTTACGGCTGGTTTTCGCTTCGCCGGGAGCTTCCTGAATTCTTCCAAAACGGCTGATGCAACAGCATCCGGGCCCGTTTCAGCTCCAAGATTCATGGACCTGCCGATGCTTTGATATCCAAGACGAAAAACCAAGAACGGAGGAGGACGGTGAAGATACGGGATGTTTGAAAGGGTTAGGGTTGGCCGCTTGAGATAGGTAATCTCGTCGCTCTTGCCAAAGCGGGCCCTTCTGGCCCGTGCATCCAGCCTATCACAGGGCAGCCCTATCCGCACAACCAACAGAGAAATTAGCGAAAATCGACCTCATACCTTTGAACTCAGAGGAAGCAACCCCGACAACGACAACTTCGACAACAAACCGCCACAATGAGAACGTACGACGATACTTTCTCCGGCCAGCGGATCTACCCTGGCAAGGTACGACTTGTCCATCCTTACGACTGCGACCGACGGCGAGGACCTCCCCACCTCCGAGTCAAGCGGCGACACGATCGCTGCTCGCGGAAACGGCGATGACGCTAGACAAGGATCGGTGTTGGAGCACTCGTCGATGGCGCGATTGGAAAAGCGTTGGAAAATAGGGCGATTGAATGGCTGACGGTGGTTCTCAATCACAGGGTAAGCTGTACGTCCGTGGCGACAGCAAGATCTTCCGGTTCCAAAACGGCAAATCCGAGTCCCTCTTCCTGCAGCGCAAGAACCCCCGCCGCATTGCCTGGACAGTTCTCTACCGGAGGCAACACCGGAAGGGTATTTCTGAGGTACGAGCACTCCGCCTTCCGTGTATCCGGTTGGGTTCGATGGGAATAGAAAGCGGATCTTGGGTGCGGGAAGGGCGGGAGTGACTGGAAACGATGACCGCACAAGGGGTGGACAAGGAAGGAAAATGACACAAACGGCCCGCTGACTCCTGCTACAGGAAGTCGCGAAGAAGCGCACCCGCCGCACCGTCAAGTCGCAGCGTGCTATCGTCGGTGCTTCTCTCGATGTGATCAAGGAGCGCCGCTCGATGCGCCCCGAGGCCCGGAGCGCCGCTCGCCTCGCCGCCATCAAGGAGAGCAAGGAGAAGAAGGCCGCTGCCCAGGCCGCCAAGAAGGCTGAGAAGGCCAAGAGCGCTGCCGGTGCCGCCAAGGGCCAGGCCCAAGGTCGCATCATCAACAAGCAGGGCGCGAAGGGTGCGCCGGTCAAGGTGGCTGCCAAGAGCCGTTAAAGATCTCTTGAGGTGGTTGCTGTCCGGGAAAGGGGGGGGGGGTTGCATGTTCTTCTTGAGCCAAAGGGGAATGGTCGAGAGGAGAGCAAATACATGATATCTTACGGTCTTGCCTGTGGCCGGAAGGGAAAACGCTGGAGTCGGTCGGTCGGTACTCGGTTTTTTGCCTGCTCAGCTCTCTTAAAGGGTTATGCTCTCGCAACAAGTTGACAAGACAACTTGTTTTTGAAAGGGCCGGTTGCATGGATCCTGCGTAACGGGTAGAGGACATTTTGCATGGGTAGCACACAGAATGCCAACTTATGCATTGGTCTGAGATAAATCCACGATTCAGGGGCACAGCCGAAATGGACTTGGGAAGTCGGTTCGGCCGTCTATGAGTTAAGAAACGGAAGTGACCTCTATCACAGCCCTCCTCTGTCCCGCTCTAGAAACCAAGAACCTCTATTGTCAAGACTCCCTTGTTTCCGTACTAGAGCTTCACCAGAACGCCCTTGGCACCGGACTTGGCAATGCTCCCCCGCTCGGTATCGACATCAGCATAGGTGACCTTGCCATGGTCAATGATGATGGCATATCTCATGGTCCGGCCCCCGCTCTCCCAGCCTATGCTCTTGCTGAACCCGGCGTCGGTGTCCGTCATGAACAGCTGCCCGTGGTTAGCAAAATCACGGTTGAGGCCAATCTTCGCAGAAAACGTACAATCGACTCATCCTTGACGCCGTTTGCCTTGCCCCACGCTGACATGACGAAGGGGTCGTTCATGGCAATGAAGATGATGTTGTCAACGCCCTTTGCCTTGAACTGCTCCAGGTTGGCCAGGTATGAGGTGACGTGCTGTTCTTGGCAGGTCGGCGTGAAGGCGCCGGGAACCGCGACCAAGACGACTTTCTTGGATTGGAACTCTAAGGGAATGCGATTAGCGAGGCGGATTTCCCTCACGCACAACGTGCCCGTCTTTGTTTGAGATAAGGATGGGGGATGACATGACATACCCTTGCTAGCATCATACTTGATCGGCATGCCGCATACCTTGAGGTCGAGGTCGCCAGTCGGAGGGATGTAAAGGAAGGATACGCCTTCCGGGAAGGCATCATCTGCTTTGAGACCGGCCATTGTGGTTGTTAAGTGATGGTTTAGTAACCAGTCTGACGAAAACAGCACTTCTAGTTGGAGGGATTTTGTTTGGCTGGAAATGAATGGATTTGTAAGTCCCGAGATGTTTAGACCTTGAGATGGTAGGTGTGGATGGAGTTGAGGGGAAGTTTGAGGTTTACAAGTTCGGGTCGGGTGGATCCTTCTCGAACAATTCCTCTGTTCAACACCGGTTCCCGAATCAGTGAACACGCGGCTAGGTTGACAGATTCAGAAGAGTCAGAGAGCCAGAAGGGTTCTCATGAATTAGGTCATCAAGAAGCCGATAACGTAATGCAACGTGGGCCGACCAAGCCGGTGCGGTATACACAGACACTTAAACTCGAGGGGAGCTCGAGTTCGGTGCCAAATTGAGCTATGCCCATCCAACTAGTTGCCTGATGCCTCACCAAAAGTCGAGTTGAATAACCTGATTGATTTCCTCGCCGGCGGAAAATTTCCATTGACAGCTTGAGTTTCCTAGGATTTCTATACCCGAGTTCGTCGCCGACACTTCCGTTCCTCAGGGGTCATGAATGTGCCCCTCGACCCGATACTGCCCGGCTATTGTCCCGAGGCGAAGCCGGGCGGAATAAGTGCCGAGTGAACGGTGACTTGCATAGCAATAGCCGCCTGACTTGTGTGGTTCAAATATGGATATGCCACGGGGCTTCTCTGTAGCCATCTCAGCTGCTTATTAACGCGACATCAGCGGTAATTCGTTGAAGGGCGCGCCCGATCATGCCGGAGTGGGGTTCCCGATCGCGGCCCGGGCCATGTCCGAAGAAAGTGACCCTAGCTTGTCTTCATCCCTCCACACTCACAATCACAGCTCATTAGTAATTCCACGAGCGCAGTCAAAGCCATCCCAATCACATAAATAGGAGACTCCTGGACCTCTGACGGCGTCATTGCCATCCAAGTACTGGAAGCAAGCGGTAGCCATGGCGACTGAGTCCAAGCCCCCGTTTCCCCCTTTTACGAGAGAGACGGCCCAGCAGAAGGTCAAGGCTGCCCAAGCAGCCTGGAATACCAAGTAAACCCACCACGTCCTTTTGTTCGCCAAAGTAACCCCCTAACATTCATTTTCTACCGGCAGGAATGCAGAATCCGTCCAGTTCGCCTACACGCCGGATTCCATCTGGCGAAACCGCGACGTTTTCCTCCAGGGGCGCGATCAGATCGTCGAGTTCCTCCGCAAGAAGTGGTCAAAAGAACAGGGCTACCGGCTACGCAAGGAGCTGTTCGCATTCACCGACGACAAGGTAAGTCCAACTTGAAGAACATCCCCGAGACGCAACGTCACGAGAGTGTGGCACGCAATCCTCTTATGCTAACGATATACTTGGCGGGGGGCTCCAGATTGCCGTGCAGTTCTGGTACGAATGGCATGATGAGACGGGCCAATGGTGGCGGACGTACGGACTCGAGGACTGGACGTTTGCGCCGAATGGCTTGATGCGGAAGAGGCAGATGAGCGGGAACGATGTAAAGATCGATGAGACGGAGCGGTGGTTCAAGGATGGAGTTGACGTAGATACTGTTAAGATTAGCGAGAGGCATTGGTAAGGTAGTTGGGTACAGACTTGGAGAAAGCAGCGAGCGTACAGGATGCTTGCCTGCAAGCCACAAAGCCGAAACTGGACCGTAAACTCGTCAGTGTGTCCACGTATGCTGCGCGCCAAGGGAGAGCTCTGGCTATGAAGGACTGAACAAGCCTCGTTGTCTCACCATCCATGGCCAATCACAAAGCTCAGGATGATTTTCAGTCGTTACTCGCGGAAGAAAAACTCTGCTGGCACTTGAAGCTCCGCGCTCGCATAGATCGGCGTTGGGTCCCATCTCATGACCTCGTGATGGTTTGGCACCGCTCCTCCTCAAGTTGTTAGGTCCTATCCCGCCACCAAATAGGAATAGCAAAGATGATCACCTTTTACCCTAACTGTACCTTCCCTCTCGCCGCCCCGGCATTCGTGCGGGAGCCGAACATCCGGTCCACTATGGACATCATCTGGAGCTCTCTCGCCCTCATCTTTCTCTGCACCTGGTCTATCCTCCACCTCACCGTTCCGCCACAGGTCCTTCCCCAGCCCCCCGAGGCAAGCCGATAGCGGCGGATCCGGCGGACCGCCCTACGGTCACTGTACCTCTTCACACGCAAGGCCAAATGGATGGCCATCATAATAATATTGCCTGAATTCGTCTTCGGGTGGGCTCTGAGCAGCTACATCAGCGCACGCAGGAGTACATGGTCGATTGTGGCCTACCAGCAGAGGGGCGCTGGCAGCGAGGGGCGCTGGCAGCGAGGACCGCGACGAGGATGAAGCGGACTGGACTATGACACACTCCATGTACGCTAATATTGGGGGGTTCGTAGTTCGGTTTCCCCGACGGCAGTCTGAATGGAAGCCTGATCCTCCTGAGCCAGGTTTTGAACTATCATGGAGTCGGTGGTTGGATGAATTCGTCGAAGACAACGAGCGCGGTCATCCGTGGCTTGGTGCCTACGACTGGAAGGCCCACCCAGAGCACTACAGACTAGCCAAGGACCTGTTGGAGTCTGAGGCAGACTTCCTGTGTAAATCGAAAAGATGTGACCACCGCGAAGCTTGCCGAGCCCTGAGTGGGGACGTCTGGGTTCTCTCGGCGGCTCAGATCCTCAAGGCTCGCGAGTTCGGCATCATCGACAAGCTGCGCACAATCAATGAGAACGAGATCAAGGACAAGAGCAAAGAGGATGCACTCATCAAAATCCTAGCGCTCATTCAGGCTGTGTGGTTGCCCATCGAGCTGATAATTCGAGCCTCGACGAGGAGACGGTCGTCTCAGATGGAGATCATGGCGCTGGCTTTTGCCGTCTGCGCACTCATCTCATATCTGCTTCTCCTTCCCCATCCCAAGGACGTCTCCATCCCCACTGTTCTGCGAGCCGTGCGCAGCCCAACATCGACAGAATTTGAGGCCATCGTTCGATGCACTGTTGGCATCATGGGTGCATGGCCGCGTCCGGCATATACAATGCCCAATTTTGCAATGCCAGACAAAGACGCTGAGCTGCTAATGCTCCCAGGGACTGTTGGTGGACTTTTAGTCTTTGGCTTTAGTCCATCTCATTGCGTGGAACTTTGAGTTTCCCACGGCGACAGAGGCCCTCCTATGGAAAGTTTCGGCCCTGGCGGTTGCACTGCTCCCCGTCGCCTGGCTCATCTTCTACCTCTGTCTAGTTGCCATCCCAGGAGTCTCCGAGGAGACAAAGTCAAATACTGGGCTTAACAGTTTCTGGGTGTTAGCTGCTCTGTTCATCTTTCCGAGGTTTTTCCTTTTGTTTGAGGCAGTTCGATCGACTTACTATCTCCGGCCATCGTCTTATACTTCGAACTGGGCCAGTAACATTCCACGAATTGGGTGAGCAGGTGGGACTGAGGCTGAAGGGGAAGAATGATAGCGAGATGGTATTGTATAAAGTACGGTTTCCAAATTCCCGTGGTGCATGCTATCACGATTTGATGCAAGGGAAGGGGCTGTATGTTGGTGACTTAACAGGTCTACAAAGCGGTGATAGCGGTTGCCTCTCGTTTGTTTTGTGGATGACAGGAAGCCATAACCTAGAAGGAGGATCGGACGAGTGGTTCGTGCATGACTTCCTAAAGTTCCTGGCCTCTGGCTCATCGAGGGGGCTTAGGAAGGAGGTTGTGCGGGCCATGCCTTTGTATAGAGTGGGTCCCCTGAGAGACTTTTGGGCGGTACGAAGGTACTTCGTACGGATACTTCAATGTGCCTCGGGCAAACGGCAGGGCCACGCGGGAACTTTATCGATAAGCAAAGTCCCGCTTGGTCACAGCACCTACCAGAAACTCGGCGGGATGAGTTCTACAATGTAATTCTGAGCATTCCCGACATTATAAGATTCACCGCACTCGGCGGGTTCGGCGAGAAAAAAACCTACTCCAATGGACAAGCCCAAGGAGCCTCCTTGAATAATCCGGTCGCGGTCGCCCATGGGCTAGTTGAGCAATTGAACCCCAGCCAGAACGATGCCGGGCGATATCTACCAAGCCGAACCTGCGCGGCCACTGCCGGCCGAGGAGGCCCGAGAGCAGCAGCAAGCCCACCAACAGCAGAATGACGGAGGCCCCGTCGCGCCGTCCCTTCCGAACTCCACTTCAACACCGACCACGGCTACTACCGGCCGCCCGCGAACGGCGACGGGCGCTGCCGAGATTGACGAGACGTTGAGCCATCCGGGCTCAGTCCGCATCAATGTCAAGGGCGCCTTTATCGTCGACCAGGAGAGCGCTACTCCAACCAGCACCAACGGACGCAGCGGATCGCCCGGACATCACGAGACCAAGGACATCCGTTTACCAAACCACACTGCCGTGGTGAGCCACATCGCAATTGATGTAAGGAGCTCTTCCAATCCATTTCCTCTTCTCCTGTGCTCAGCTGCGCTTTGCCGCGATGATGTCATTATGCTTGCAACGGCCAAGATGCAGGCACCTGAGCTGATACCTTTTTTTGCGTGTCGCAGATTGGTGGTTCACTTGCCAAGCTTGTTTACTTCTCGCGTGAGGCACATTCCGCCGAGCCCGGGGGGCGCCTCAACTTTTTGAGCTTTGAGACGGACCACATTGATGAGTGCCTCGAGTTTATGCGCAATCTCAAGTACAAGCATCAGCGGCTCAATGGAGGCGGGGATGGCTCATCTAGTCCGCGCGGCACTGACCTGTGTGTGATGGCGACGGGAGGCGGTGCGTACAAGTACTACGACAAAATCCGTGACGTACTTGGGGTAGATGTGCTGCGGGAAGATGAAATGGAGTGTCTGATTATCGGTAAGAAGCTCATTCATGATCAAACCGAGGGCAGAATGGCTGACTCCATGCATGCAGGCCTTGACTTCTTCATCACAGAGATACCCCGTGAAGTCTTCACATACTCCGAGGCGGATCCGATGCGATTCGTTCCGTCTTCGGAAAATGTATACCCTTACCTACTTGTGAACATCGGCTCTGGTGTGTCATTTCTCAAAGTGTCCGGCCCGCGTGAGTATCAGCGTGTGGGTGGCACATCGCTCGGCGGTGGCACGCTCTGGGGCTTGCTCAGCCTGTTGACGGGTGCACGCACCTTTGACGAGATGCTGGAGCTCGCCTCGCGAGGGGACAATAGCAAGGTGGATATGCTCGTGGGCGATATTTACGGGTCCGACTACGGCAAGATCGGGCTGAAAAGCACGACGATCGCTAGCTCATTCGGTAAAGTCTTTCGGAAGAAACGACAAGCCGAGAGCGAAGCCGAGGATAGTGGCGGCCTGCGATACAAGGACCAACACCGCCCGGAGGGCCAACAGCATCAACCACCACATGCCAGAGACGGCACCGCAAACGGACCTTCCCCGTTCTCACACGATGATACGCAGCCCTTCTCGTCCGCTGATATCTCCGTCTCACTTCTGTACGCAATCTCGAACAACATTGGCCAAATTGCGTTTTTGCAGAGCCAGATCCATGAGCTGTCGCACATTTACTTTGGCGGGTCCTTCATCCGGGGCCATCCGCAGACCATGAACACGCTCAGCTACGCCATCAAGTTTTGGAGTAAGGGCGCGAAGCAGGCCTACTTCTTGCGGCACGAGGGGTATCTGGGCGCTGTCGGCGCCTTTCTAAAGAGGCAACCTCGAAACTGGGGGCGAAGGGGCAGCTTCGTAGGCGGCAGCAATGGAGGCGATGCTTCGGGCGAGGGCGAAATCCGGTCCGGCCGGGGGTAAAGCCTGGAGGATGACACCTCTGGCATCTGTTGGATTCTCATTCGGTTTCCGGCATGGTGCGAAAGTAGTAGCGGGCACATAGACTCTGGTTGACATGGGGCGGTTATCAGCGAGCTGGCGTTTCTTGGGAGGAATTTAGCCATTTATGTTATATGTCCAACTCATTTGCTCAAATCACTACCCTTGTGCATCGCGGTCCTGAGGGGATTACTACCTACTAATATACACAGCACACCAGACATGGATGACTGAGCAGTCATGACTCCTGAGAAAGCCCCATGCTTTATCAGCACATGTCTCTTATTAATAGCATCCAAGCAAGGAATGGGATTCCCGCTCCTTTCCGTGTCTCCAAATCTACAGAGTGTACCTTGCATGATCACATCGTACTTTCCACCTCGCTGCAATGCGCGGATATGAGTTGAAAGCGACAACCTGGACATCTAGAAGGATCATGCCACCAGGTATGAACTCACCGTTCCTTCCTGCTCATCTTTGAGCCCAATACTCCGCCGCCCATCCTTCCTTCCTCTCGCCGAAGAAAGGGCCACCTATAAACCCCCCCCCCCCCTTCTTCCGACCGATTTCCCTCAACCCAAACGCACAAATACACACACAGCGCAGGACAAAATCATGCACTCAGCCTCTTCCTCCCCTTGGCCCTCCTCCGCGCAAGCGTGTTGCGCCCGTGGTGCTTGCTGTTGGCTATTCTACTCTGATACGATTGAGACTTGCACCAGCTGCGTCAATACGTGAATTGAACCCAAGATGCGTCTATTTATCAAAGACTCCTATTCCCATCTCCCTCACCATTGCTCTGCCTCCCCATGTGCGCGGCCGTGATGGAACAGGCCACTGGGGTAGGTTGAAGACTCTCCTCTTACATAGAATCCGGGCTTTATCTCTTGTCCACAAACCTAGGGATCGCCTCACACATTCCCTCGCCAGCTGTCGCTTCCAGTCCGGAATTCTGTGTAGCAGCTCCCCCCTTCCTCTTGGCAGGTTGACTAGCTCTTCACCTCCTCTATATCGGTAGCCATGAAACAAGAGCTTCAAAGACAATACTGTTATATGATATAGCTTTCGATTCCCCGTCTTGTATCAGAAGGCACCCTTTTCTTCTCTTCTCCCTTTAGACTCCAATCACACGGACTTGACCGCCTCCTTGACCTCCTCCACGGCGCTAGCTGCCGGGGCATTCTTCTGCGACTGGTGATAGAGGGTAATACGGGTTACCTGGACGATGCCAACCATGCCAAGGAAGAAGTTGACGGCCGCAAGGCTGTTGAACTTTGTCAGCCCCGTCTCTCTCTGGAACGAATAAAAAATAGGAATTCTTGTTAAACGTACAGATAGTTCTTGGGCTTGATAATCAGACACCACCTTGTCCAGATCAAGCCGGTAGCCGTGAGCGCCGCGTTCTGCGTCAGCGAGAGTTTCTCGGCGGGACGCGCAAAGTCTGAGATGCCCGCTATGACGAGGGCCCACTTCATCACGGGCGCCCTGCATACGGACGGATTGCAGTTAGCATGCGTGCCAGTTTGCGATGTACAGACGGCGGGTATCGGGATAAGTACCAGAAGTGCACCGTCTTGAGGCCTACGGGGCTGTTCCACATGCGCTTGGCAAATGATTCGCTCTCGCCGCCCGCCGTCGTGCTCTGGAAGCGGGTTTGCTTCGGGCGGAAGAATTGGCTGGCCCGGAAGGCTGGCCGGGCAGTCCGGGCAGCCCGGAAGAAGGTGCTTGTTGGTGACATGGCTGGTTTTGAATCTCTTTCTGGGCGTTTAAGGCGTCGCGGTTCCAATATGACTATGCCGATGTTCCGCCGGACAGGTCTAGGAAAGCTGTTGCGGTATGCTGGTCGGCCGGACCTGGGCGGGTGTGGAATTCGGCGTTCGTGATCAAGTTTGCCTTTTGGGTACTCCGGTCGTCGGACAGGCCTCAATTTCCTTGGATAGTTGGAACCAGTGAAATAGGCTAAAACGAGCGCATGTTAGTCAGAAGGCTAGCCAGAGGTTATGCGATACGTACAATGAGTGGAGAGGACTGTACGTCTCGACGTTGTCACCGAGCACGCGGAATGGAAATTCTGCAATTCCTCGCCAAAGAGCACCGTACGCCCGATGATGATGACGCTCGGACACACGACAGCAGGTTATGTGGGCCAGTTTGGGTTAACCGCCAGTTTGTTGGGGAACCCGGAGATAAGTATTCTGGTCCGTGCGTCATTGTGCCAAGCCCACTGGTGCAGCTCCAGCCTCGTCTTGATCAGCCTCAACACCACTTCTTAAGCCTCAGCACATTCCTCCCTATCGCTGGATCCAGCCTTGGCCCGGTCAAAGCGACGTCGTCAACGACCAATTGAGCAACCAACCCTGCCGGACACTGATCGATAGCAAAGCCAATCGAAAATGTCGGGCAGATATGCTTTTGCCAAGGGCCTGAAGGAGCTCCGGTTCCTGTTTTGCCAGACGGCAGAGCACAGCTCAGCGACGCGGTGCGCTCAAATGCCAATGACCAATGCCATTGCCAATTTTGACGTCGAGACTGACGGAGCATTGTCGCGCAGGTCTTTTCTCACACGAGCGTATCCTATCATGAAGAAGAACAACCCGACGATACCGATCATGCTGCGGGAAGCCCAGGGCACTCTCCCAAGAGTTTACGCGAGATACGGTCAGCAAGCGCTTTCTTCTCTCGGTGACTTCCGAGCGCGAGTGAACTGACAACTGTGGTAGAGTATGGCCGGGAGAAAAGCAAGACATTAGAAGGTATGGAGAACCCGACAGGGAAGGCTCAGCATGGAGTAGAGCTAATTGTTGAGCTGCAGGTCTCTCGGACAAGGAGATTGAGGAGGCTGTTACACAACTTGTTAAGAACGAGGCATAGCGCTTGCCGCAATGAAGCAAAAATAAGCTGTGAACATTCAGTTGGGCCGGCTGTGGTGTCTATAGTAGTGCGGGCCAAGGAGAAGCATCATGCAGGGGCATCTGGATGAGGCATACTCCATCGATGAAAGCTCTCTGAAGTCTTGACAGCCGAAATAAGTACAGAGCCTCCTCAATGGTTAGTAGCTGAGCTGATCTCGAGAGAGGTGGGCATGATGGGAACGTCCTGGAGGCCAAGGAGAACGAGCATTGTTAGCAGGTGCAGTATACTCTCTATTTGTATGTAAATGCTCCGCCCGCTATGCATGATATGTAAATACAACTACCTTCTAATGCAACAAAGGGCCCTTGTGTTCGATCACAAGCGTCTCCAAAAACCAGCCACAACATCGGCCACCTCGCTCCCCTTGCTCATGACCAATTCGTGGCCGCAGTCTAGCACTACCGCCTCAAACCCGTCCTCACCCAGAACCGCCGTGGCATCATGTATGAGCTCCTCCTTGACAATTACGGGATCCGTCGCCCCTAAGACAAAAAGTATCTTGCCTCCCCGCAAGCCCGGCAAGTCGTCCGTCGCATCCTCCCAACCGACCCGTTCCCTTCTCTCGGCGAGCAATTGTCCCAGGGCGGACCACTCCTCCTTCTGATCGTAGATAGGCGCATACCGTATGCTGCTCACAAAGGCAGGGATAAACCCTTCGTGATGCCTCAACTGCCAGGCCATAACCGAAGAAACCGTATGACCCGGCCTGCGCGCCAGCAAAACCGCATTATCAAAGCCTTCCCCACCGCTAGCATCACTGTCTTTGTGCTTCTTCTTCTTCTTAGTGCTGCTGCTATCAACCACCTCACTAGCCATTTTCGTCTCACTAACTCCTGCGTCTCCATCCTGCTTGGTGGGCGAAAGACGCCTCCGAACCAGCGACTGGAGGACCCGATCTGGCAAGAAGCCGGTCGAATACAACAGCCTGGTCTTCCAGCTCACATGCTCGGATCGAATCAGCCCACCGCCGGCCACGACGACCAGAGACCGGACCATGTGCGGGAAATAGCGCGCAAAAGGCACCGCGAGGGCGCCCCCTAGCGAGTAACCGACCAAGTGGAACCCGTCGGCGCCAGTCCACGACAGGCGTGAGGATGCCAGGGCGAGGAGGATTTGCGTCGTGTAGAGGCGCATGTCGTAGGGAACGTCCACGGGCGTGTCGGAATACCCTCGCCCGAAGAGATCAAAGAGCATTACCCTGTATCCCTTGCTCACGAGTGCTTCGGCCAAGGTCCCCAGCGCCAGACACGGGGTGCTAATACCGTGCAGCAGGAGGACTTTCTCGCCATCCTCGGGGCCCCATTCGAATACCTTGATGCATCCGTAGGGAGTCTCAACGTCACGGCCGCCGGGAAACACATCGGGCGGGTAAGGAAGCGCGGCAATTTCGGCGTTTGATAGGATCGAAGGATGGGTCTTGCGCGGAGATTTGATGCATTGCGCTCTCCGAGAGGGTTGTCGTAAGAAGTGGGCAGCGATGAGTCCGGCCGAGAAAGCCGCGGCTCCGAGCGTTATGTAAAAGCCGACCCCGGACAGGTTTGGGCGGAGACTCAATGTCGAAGATGGCATTGATTTGAGCTAGGTAGGTGAATTGGGCGGGTAACTGGTGGGAGAGATCGCGAAGCACAACCGCTGAAGGGGGTTGTAAAATGGCGAGGACGGCGGGGATGATCGCCGAACCTCGGCATCAATTGCAGCACCGGGACGGAGAAGCGGGCCCGTCTCGGCAAAAGTCTTGGCCAAATACCACTCTCGGCCCGCTCGGCCGCGGGGATGTGGTTTTGATGTCGAGAAAGAGGTCATTGCCAGGGAGCTCGCCGTTCGATTCGCGTGAACATTGCCAGATGATCATATCGGGTATTCACCGACAGGGCGAGGACTCTCTCCAGCGAAACCGACTGGAAATCGTCCAGGCAGGAGTTCGAGACCCTTGTAGACCCGGCGGGGTAGTGTCAACCCCCACTTACGGCTCTAGGTAGGAGTTAGGGGTAACCCCCATCACTTCTCTCTCCGATAGAGCTCCTTCAGCTTAGCAATTTGCCGCCTCACGATACTCTTCTCCTTCTCGGCATCGGTATCGGAGAGCTCAAGCGAGAAGGACGGCCGACCTGACCCGTTCATATCCTTGACCAGCTTCCGGGTCGGCACCCGTTCTCCGGTTGAAGATCTCCGGCTTTCGGCCGCGGTCAGCCATGGCCTTGAGAGATGGTCGGAGGGTGACGGTCTGTGCCATGCTCGTCCGCTGCTGGGCTGTTGTTGTGTCGAAGCAGGAGGTTCCAGAAGTGACAAGTAAGCAGAGTGGTGGTCTTGAGAGGGCAGCGGCCGAGAACGTTGGCTGCGGAAAAGCCTCGACATGATGGAGATGGATTGCAGCACAGGAGGATGTGTTGAGGTTCCTCTCGGCTAGAGGACTGTTTGTGAGTAGGAAAAGACACTGAAACCTGGGGTTGCGAGTCGACCTAGCTCTAGGTAGGTGGCTCTCAGACCTTCATAACACCAAAGCTGGGTTAGGGTTATGCGTCTGTTTCTGCTGGTGGGTTTCCCGGGTCTAGATCACATGGATGGAACTGAAGTGTTGAGAATAAATTGCACGAGATCTCGGGCTTCGATGGTGCATATGTAGGTAGGTATGCAAACTATCACAGTTCGCCACTCCTCTCAGCTTTGGATTGCCATCAATGTTGTTACGAAGTACAACCCGTCCACAAGCATTGATTCGCTGCAAGTGTTGTGAGGATGGAACGGAGTTTCGACGACAGGGGGCGGCTCAAGCTCCTGCACAGTGCACACCCACTGGAAGCCCACTGAACCGGCCCTATTGGCCTGCTCAAACACGCTGCAACACCCCACCATCTGCAAGGCTGAACTGTTGGAGGGAACAAAAATTCCCGAGCTCCAAAGGCTGCACTCCAATCAGACAGTCAACCTGCCAACCATCGATCTGCATTGGTAGCTACCAGGGCAACGCTTTGGAGCATCCCCAAAAACAAAAGAAGAAAACCTCAAGCGCACATCTACCGGCCCGGCAACGGAATCATGGCCGAGCCCGAGAGCACCACCGCCACCACCTCGGCGTCACTGACCTTCAGCCGGCCAGTCTTCGCCAAACTCTCCCCGCACCCATACCTCCTGCGCAACCTCTCCCCCGCGGATGGGCAGCCTGCGACGCGCACAAACGGCCGCACGCCGCGCGAGGCCCGTCCCGTGCAGATCAATGTGTCGTCGCTGTCGCACGCGCACGGCAGCGCGCTGGTGCGCACGGGCGACACGACCGTCATCTGCGGCGTGCGGGGCGAGATCCTCCCCGTAGGGCAGATCCCCCAGTTCCGGCCGCCTTCTTCACAACAACAACAACAAGAACAAGAACAAGAACAAGACGGCAGTTCCGCCGCGGGCAGGAGGGAGCTCAAAGAGTACGACCTGCTCGTGCCCAACATCGAGCTCGCCACGGGCTCCGCCCCGCAGTTCCTCCCCGGCGTCCCGCCCACCCCGCTGGCGCAGACGCTGTCTACGAGGGTGTACTCGCTCTTGCATGCCACGGGGTTGGTGAGGGCTGAGGATTTGAGGGTGTGGTATATGCCTCCCGCTGCTGCTGCGGAGGGGGAGCAAGATCAAGGAGGCAGAATGGAAGGGGTGGAGGGTTCTGGGGAAGATGAAGAGGCGAGGGAGCAACAATTGGTCGCGTACTGGGTGTTGTACATCGACTTATTGTTTATATCATTCGACGGGAACCCGTTTGACGCGGCGTGGGCGGCGGTCGTGGCCGCGTTGAAGGATACGAAATTGCCGGCGGCGAGGTGGGATCCGGACCGGGAAATGGTGGTTTGCTCGCGGACCGAGACGAAAAAGTTGGATGTAAGGGGCTTGCCGGTGGCGTGCAGCGCGGCTGTCTTTCTGGAGAAGGAGCACGGCGAGCCGGGCGAGGGGAGGCATTGGCTGTTGTTGGATCCAGATCGGCTGGAGGAGAGTCTGTGCAAGGAGGTGATTACGATGGTGGTGGATTGTAGCGACGGAGAGGCCAAGGTGAAGAGCCTGGAGAAGCAGGGCGGAACGGTTCTCGGGAGGGAGCTGATACGGGCCTTTGCAGGCGTTGCGGAGGGGAGATGGAGGGAGGTCAAGGAGGCGATGAGGTGACGGCCATCGAGCTCCTGGACGGAAGAACAATCATCTGTAAAAGTCTGTACCCAATGGACGGTCTACGAAGCCCCAGCCTGTGTCCGACAAGAGGTTATCTCAAGGGCGTGGCACCCTTGGTTGTGGTTGTCACGACGCAGCATGCTGGTCCCGGCTTTAGCCGTACGATCCCAGGATAGTTCTTGGCGACGATGCTTTTCTCAGGCTACCGTCACGAAGCTCTGGGAGCAGGCGCTTGAGATTTATAAGGCACGGAGCTTTCTGGGACTCAACTGCTTCATTCTTGAGGCAAGACTAAGAGGATCTGCCCTGTCCTCTTATTTACACGATCCGTGAGAAGAGAGGTTGGCGGGATATCAATGGAGATGCAATCGCTAGGAGGGGAGCGGAAGAGAGGGGCGGGTAGAGGAGATAGCGCAAACGCCGTTCCATTACAGTGCACACAGACACAGACAATGGGCCTCGGTCCGGCCGAATAAATGTGTCAAACCTTTCGAACCGCCCTTACAGGTAAATTCCAGGGCGGTAGATACAGGAAGACAGAGTCTATCTGCCACCCAGCTTATGAGGGCCTAATGAAAGGCCCTCTCCCGTTCGCAATGCCGTTGAGGATGCAGCGATGCGTGGTTTGCCGAGTGGTGATCGTGAGAAAGAGAAATTTCGAACTCAAAAAGCGCTGACCACTCCTTTTCCTGCCTCCAGCTGACAGAACTGAGGGTCCGTGCGTTGTTGGTCATTCCGGACCAAAAATCTGCCGAATGCTGGTTCCACCTCGCAACTTCAACTTCGTTCAAATTTCTGCTGCCTACGACGCCTTTCGTCTGCTAGCCATTTTCCAAACATCTCTCAAAAGTCAGCAACTCCAGACCGTCTCTACCCTAGTGCTGTCCCCAGTGCTTATGACGATATGGAATCTGTCAGCGACACCTCCTGGGATGTCGTCATCTGCGGCACTGGCCTGCAACAGTCATTGCTTGCTTTGTGAGTCGCGGCATAACCGCCTAAACACCTTGGTCTACCCGGCTGACTGACTTAGTCTCACTTCTTCCTGAAGAGCCCTCTCGCGGTCTGGCAAGAAGATTCTGCATGTAGACCCAAACCACTTCTACGGTGGCGCCGAGGCGGCTTTCAGTCTGCAGGATGCCGAGTCGTGGGCCAACGAGGTATCCGCAAAGGATGCGGGCCTCTTCAGGTCTGCGTCCGTCGCCAGGCATGAGAGTGCTGCCGGCTTGTCCTCCCGCTCCTACTCCTTGGCGATGGCTCCAACCTTGATTCATGCCCGCTCGGCCTTGCTCTCACAGTTGGTCTCGTCCCGTGCCTACCGCCAAGTCGAGTTCCTCGCCGTGGGATCCTTCTTCATTTTCAGGCTCCCCCAGGATTCCGCCCAACAGCCTGCCTTGATTCGCATTCCATCTACTCGCGAAGATGTCTTCGCAGCAACCACAATTTCAAGCAAAGCGAAGCGAGGGCTTATGAAGTTCCTCAAGTTCGTCCTGGACTACCAGAACCCGCCGCAGCTGGAATTGTGGCAGTCGCATGCCGAGGCCCCGCTTACCGAGTTCCTGCAGCAAGAGTTCAAGATGGACGCCGAGTTGCAGACGTACATTGTGACACTGACGCTTTCGCTGAATGGCAAAATTACCACCAGAGACGGGCTGGCTGTCATCCGTCGCCATCTCTCGTCGATGGGCGTCTATGGACCAGGGTTCGCGGCTATCTACCCCAAGTGGGGAGGCCTCTCCGAGGTTGCTCAGGTATCGTGTCGAGCTGCTGCAGTCGGCGGAGCTGTGTACATGCTTGGAGCCGGTGTTCAGGCAGTGGAGACCGCCGGGGATGAGGTCAAACTCGAACTATCAAGTGGCGATACTGTCAAGACCCGGATCCTGGTACGCGCCGACGACAACCCGAGCGAGCAAACGGGCATCAGTAGGCTGGTGGCAGTAGTAGGCTCGCCGCTGACCTCAATGTTCGAGGTCGTTGTCGAGGGAGCATCGCGTCCTGCGGTAGCAGTCGTCGCTTTCCCCGCTGGTTCACTCTCAACCCCAGCTGGTAAGGCGTCTGAATACCCGGTTTATCTGTCTGTTCACTCCAGCGATACCGGTGAATGCCCCGTCGGTCAGAGTAAGTTCTTCATGAATCTCTTCATGCATTTCGAGTACCCTGATGATCACCATTATGAATACTTATCTACATTGTCTGAGCTACGGCACTGACGTAAACTACCTCTGACATTCTGATGTACTCTCTTACATAACCCGCTTTCGTTGCTTCCGCTGAATCGGAGCAAATGCTGACCGCAGATCGCTAGATGTTCTCTATCTTACTACGCTCTCGACTCCGGATTCCAGACAACTCCTAGAAGAGGCACTAGAAGCCTTTGTTGGGACCGCCGGGGAAGGCCAACCCGCCCAGATCCTGATCCAGATCCGTTATGAACAACTTGCAGGCTCGGGAAGCTTTCAACCAGAAGGCCCGGTCATCACTTTTCCTAGTCCTTCATTCTCCCTCTCCTTTGACGACTCCGTCCTGGAACCTGTCCAGCAGGCCTGGAAAAGGATAATGGGCGATGCAGCCGCCGAGTCAGACTACATGAGTTTCGCCGACCGAGAGGGCGCAATGGATGATGATGATGTATACGAGTAATCCGGACAAATGGTAAGGCTTGGTTTTAATTTTTTCGCGATACCACCAGATTGGCTTCAGGCCGCTGTTCAATGAAATGCAATACTATTTGATTGTATCTTAAGTCCAGTCGATTGTTTCTATAGGGTTAATGTGCCATCCTTGCTGGCTAGCAATCAAGAATGTTTCCATATCCTCGACCATCCGGTTCGACTCTTGAATTCTCGAACCTGTCTTCCACTACCCACGAAACTCCCTAAGCCGTTCCCTGATGCAGCAAATGAATCCGAGATCTGAGAACAAAGCCGTATAAATCAGTGTCAACGCCAGAAGCCTCCGATATGAGCTCTCGTGTACCTGTGTCTGGATCTCCTCGTGTCGTCTGATCCCATGCATCATCAGGCACTCCAAGTCATCAAAGAGTCCAACCTAACCGGCCACCCAAGGTTAACGAAAGGACCCAGGGTCATTCAATCGCCGCCGACTGCTCATAGTCGCCAGAAGGAACCATGACGTGTTCATCTCTCATATCCTTCAACTCCCGTTGAGTTTGGGGTTGTACCATTCATATTTTCTTGCTGCAAGTCCGCCGCAAAACCCCGCAATGCTATATCAACAACCCTTGCTGAAGAACAAGCAACGGTCATCTGGGCTAACGACCGGCACGCTCGTTCTAGTTATCATCATGACCGGGCATACCCTCCATACCTTCACCAGCCCTACCCGCCTCAGGCAACTGAACCCCGAGCCGGATAGTCCCAAACGCCTCGTTAGTATTATGACCGTCCTGCTGGACCTTGATCATGTTCTTCGTGGCGAGAGAAAGGACATGATAAAACGCCTGTGCAACCGTCTCGCGCTGCTGGTCGCCCGGCTCAAAGAGATGCTCGAAATCGACCCACTGCCTGTCATCGTTGTCGTCTTCTAGAAGGTAACCTTTCGCCCGCGCAACGTCCTCGATGAAGCCCAGGAAGTTGCGTCCCTCGAGGTCCAGGGCGCGCCGCATCATCTGTGAGGTCGTCTGGCTCTCTTCGTGGGGCGGCAGGACAGGGTCGGAAGAAAAGCCCTGCGCGGAATGGAGGAGCGCGAAGTTACCGTCGTCTGAGCCGAAGATGGCGGGCTGGTCGCTGAAGCGCTCTATCTCGAGTTCTGGCCCGATGGGATTAATATGGCTACCTCGGCCATGGAGTGGGCTGGCGCTGACGCGCCTGCTGGGCGGCTTGCTGCCGCCCCTGACTGAAGAGCTTGGGGCCAGCTGGGAAGAACCGCGATTCCAGGGTAGATCGGACAAAATGTCGTGGTTGGAAGAACCCGCACGTCTGCCGACTTCCACAGGGGGAAGATTGGCCTCATCGTCAACAAGGAGAAGATGGGCGTCATCGGACTGAACGTGATGCTGGTCCTGGTTTTGATCGTCGGGTCCATTGCTTAGACGAGGCCGGACGCGACGCTCTGCGTCCTCCTCGTCGAGTTCGAGGGCTTCTAGGGCTGAGCGGCGACGGCTGCGTGGGCGCGTCTCTTGGCCATCGGGTTGGTCAATGAAAATGCCTAGCAGCCGGGCTTGTAGCCCCTGGTGGGCAAATTGGACCGAAAGCGGGTGGGAAAGTCCGGGCACACCAGTGGGAAGGCCAACGCCGGCGATGCCGCGGCCAAAAACCAGGTTGAAGGCATTTCTTCGTGCTTCAGCAGCGGTGGTTGCACGGCGCCGCTGGATGGCCTGCTCTGAATTGGCAAGATAATTCGTGGACCATGATTTGAGTTCATGACGGGAAACCCTGGTCTGGTCGTCAGGTGCTACGACCGCACGACGCCGACGGCGCCTAGCGCGCTCTGAAGCCTGGGTAAAGACCGCTTCATCTTCCATGGCGAATTCCTCTTCTTCTCGCTCTATCTCAGGTTCCCTCTCCCGTTCTTGCTGCTGCTGCTGGATTTGTTGGATGAAAACTGGCGGGTCAGAGGCCATGGAGTAGGTGCCACCGCTCATCGGGACATCACCTTCGGCATCGAAAGGCAAAAACTCCTCTTGTTGTAAGATAGGTGCATCTCCGGCGGGTTCTGGACGCGGAAGCCGAGGCAGCTGAGGCTCTTCAGCAGCCGGAATGACGTTACCGTCTGCGTCAATCTCGATGCCCCAGTCGTCGAATGCCTCAAGTTCCCGCTCCTCGTCGCCAAACGGCAGCAGTTCGTCGCCAGCCTTGCTAGGCGTCATCGTGCCTACCCTAAAAGCTCCTTCCGCCAAAGGGTTTTCGCCAAAAGATGCTTGCGAGAAATTGAAACCACCGAGAACAGAACGATTTGAGCTGGAGAAAGAGTCATCGAGCTGTGGCGGAGAAAGTTGAGACGAGGTCTTGCGTGAATTCTGACTGCCCTGTTGATGTACGACTAGGTTGCCGTCATCGTCAAGTTGTAAGGTTGGAAGGTCGATTCTGAGTTCGAACTCTGGATCATCTTCCAGGATGAGTTCCTTGCGTCTTCGATGAAGTTAGCCAGCAGGTTCAATGCCAGCAAGGGAATTGCCAATGCAATTCGTACCTGGATTTTCCCGCATGCGGATCAAGGGCCTTATCACTGCAGCCCAGCGCGTTGTGGAATGCCCTCATCTGGGCCTGGACTCTTTCCGCGTCGGTGAGCACATAGCGGCACTGCTCTGAATACACTCGCGAGACCCCATAGAGCAGGGTGCCTTGGAGACGCAAGGCGATGGGCGCCGCAGGCTTGAGGATGGTCTCGCATGCCTGCTTCACGTTCACGGCTTGGATGTCCTTCCGCGATATCTTTCGGTTGGTGGACCGAAGGCCGATTGTGGACACGAGCCTAGATACGTATGAGGCTATTCCGAATCATACACGAGCGATGACAGCTACCTACCACACCGTTGTAACGCCATACTCCCGTTTCGTAAGAACTAAAACATATCGTTAGCATTCCTGTCATGCCTCTGTGTCCGGCGTAAGATAAAAAGAGCCTACTTTCGTGACTGTAGAACATGGCGGCGCCCACGCAGATGACTCCTTAATACCGGATGCTCCCGAACCCCTGAAAATATGCCAAATATGAGGATGCCCCACGATGGGCAAAATAGCGTTGAAAATTCAAGAATGATAAGTCTGGTATTGAGTAAAATATTGGAATAGGGTCTGGTGAAATTGTTGCGGTCGAGTTCTGGACGTGACGCGCCCTGACGCGTCAAAGCCCCGAGCGTGATAGTGTCGAGGTGACAGGCCAGGCCACGCTAAGAGGAGATAAGGTGAGAGTGAAGGGAAGAAGGAAAGAGGGAGTGGACTCCTTGACGAGAATTCTTGAATTAATCAAGGCAGTCCCAAGCCTTCCATCTGATGTCAGAGGTTGGTCCCCGCTAGGAAGTCGCACCCCAAGAGAGAGCGCTCCTTCCTGGGCAGCCACCAACCAAGCACAATTGCAGGGAAAACGGATGTCATGATTGAAAGTGCAAACCGAGTTAAACACCCATGCCAGCGTCCAGCCTCAGCTCGAATATACCATCAAAGCGACAAGACTCGGAGACCCCTACCGTTCGAAGTCAATTTTCCACCACTCACCCAGCATTGGAAACATGAGGACAGCCATTGTCATACACAAGGAAACACGGCTCTACTATCTGTCTCCATGGGCCCCGGGCACAGATGTCCAAGCAATAGTCTGGATGATCTGGGGAAAGACATTGCCTGAGGTTGAAACAGGGAATCTTCTCCCTTCCCTTTTTTCTGCCCCTGAAGACACCGGTCTAACCAGAGACACTTCGGGGTCTAACGAGAGACTCACAGGTAGGTTATTTGAGTTCAACAAGCAGAGCCGCACCGGGATCAAGGACTTACTGAAGGGGACGTTGTCCAGGAGAACTTGCTCGATAGGCTGGTCCGGGGGGTAGGGTAAAGACTGTCCATAACCTTGCCTGGGTTCCAGTACAACCAGACACCGACGGGCAATAACGGTCCGGGTAACCATCCCAGGTCATGATTAAGGCTTCGCCGAGGTCAATAAACCCCCTTTCCTAAGTGGATTGGTGCGGTGAGGTGAATGAAGGCGGATGGAGGTCCCACAAGCGATGACAACTCATCCGATTACCGACCCCGCTAAATGCGCTTTTGGACGGAAATAAACGCGCCAGTGACCCAATAAGTTGACTTCGTATAGCAGCGAGTGAGACACTTTGGCTTTCAATGAGGGGAGGTGCTGTCTTCGTCGACGGAGACAGGAGAAGGAGTGGAAACAATGTGAAAAGCGGGCCATTACAATAAGGCGGCCAATCACAACCCGAGTTCGCGCATTTATCAGCAACCGTCGCTTGTACGCCATCCCTCCTCCACTTCGTACAAGTGGCATTGAACAGTTGAGGAAGACACGGAGTTGTCGGTAGCTGGTCTCGAGGAGCATACAAGCAGCATCCATCTCAGCTCAGCACGCATTCCATTCCCTAGTTAGCCCTTCTTTACCGGGGGTTTGACTCAAGGAGTTGCACAACCCATCTCGCCGCCACTTGTCCTTCCCCCAAATTTCTCTCATACTGAGTTGAAAAATAAATCCTCGATCTGATGCCGTCCTGATAAGATGACATCTCACTCGGACCTCTCCACCCTCCCGCCGGAGGTGCGGGACCTGATCCTCGCCTCATCAGAAGAACACGGCGTCGCCTTCCGGGCGCGCACCGCCTACACGCACCGGACCTGGGCGCGCACCTATTCCTGCCTGCCCGAGCTGCTCATCCAGCCCGAGTCGCTCGCCGAGATTGAGCTTACCGTGACCTTGGCGCGCCGCTGCCGCCGCCGCCTGGTTACCGTCGGCTCCGGCCACTCCCCTTCGGACCTAACGTGCACCTCGTCCGGGTGGATGGTCAACCTGGACCGCTTCGACCGCGTGCTGTCGCTCGACCCGGAAACGGGTATCTGCGTGCTGCAGTCGGGCATCCGTCTGCACCAGCTCACGGCCGCGCTCGACGCGGCGGGGCTGGCCATGCCCAGCTTGGGAAGCATCAACGAGCAGAGCATCGCCGGCGCCATCAGCACGGGCACACATGGTAGCAGCCTGCGCCACGGCCTCATCAGTGAGAGCGTCCTTGCCTTAAAGGTCACCATGGCTGATGGCAAGACGAGGAGTTGCTCCCCCCAGGAAAGGCCCGAGCTGTTCCGTGCCGCTCTGCTGTCGCTTGGCGCGCTGGGCATCATCACTGAGGTGACGTTCAAGGCGGTGCCGGCGTTCTCGCTGGCCTGGAGTCAGACGATCGACATGGACCAGAGGCTGTTTGCCACGTGGGAGGGGGAGTTGTGGCGGCAGGCCGAGTTTGTGAGGGTGTGGTGGTTCCCTTATATGAGGCGGGCGGTAGTGTGGAAGGCGGACGCGGTGGACAGGAAGGATTTGGAGGAGGGGAGGGTGAAGCATTATGAGCCGCCCACGAGCTTTCAGGATAGCCGGCTGGGGTACGTGGTGTACCAGAATCTGCTGGCGTTGGCGAGGTGGTTCCCCAGGATAACGCCCTGGGTCGAGTGGTTCGTTTTCGGGCTACAGTATGGTTTCGGCAACGGGGAGAGCACCCGCGTCAGCGGGGTACAGCCGAGCCACAAGGCCTTCTTGCTGAACTGCCTCTACAGCCAGTTTGTCAACGAGTGGGCCATCCCCTTGCACAAGGGTCCGGAGGCACTACAACGTCTCGGAGCCTGGCTCAACAGGCTGCAGCCCGGCGACCCGGGCTATGTCGACCACCGCATCCCGTTCAGCGCCGAGGGCCTGTGGGTCCACAGCCCCGTCGAGGTCCGCGTGAGCGACACGACCGTCAATTCCAGCGCCGCCAAGGGTAACCGGCCGTTCCTGGATATCACGCCCGACGACGGTCCCGCGCTGTATCTCAATGCGACCATGTACAGGCCGTACTTCAAGGACCCGACATACGAGGCTACCGAAAGGTATTACCAGGCGTTTGAGTGGCTCATGAGGGACCTCGGCGGCAAGCCACACTGGGCAAAGGCGTTTACTGTCACGCCGGAGGAATTTGCAAAGTGGTATGGGAATGACTGGGTGCAGTTCTGCAAGGTGAGGGACGAGGTCGACCCAGAAGGCATGTTTGTCGGCCCATGGCACAGGAGGTATCTCCTTGGGGCCGTGGATGCGCAGCGACTTCCACTGGAGGAATCTGGCTTCGAGCTGAAGCGGGCGAAAGGTGGTGGTTTCATGACTACGGGGAGGCAACCCTAGTCCGTAGCGGCGGTGAGTGGGTAAGACGCTCATTCGATGCGGAAGGGGTGCGTCACGATGTCGCCGGTTGGTTATTTCAACTATCGGCAACTGTCGAGGGAGGACGGAGGTTCTGCTGTAAGCCGTTCAGCGCCGGAGGGAGTCGTCATGATATGATTTGAAACTAGCATGTGCATTGTTCTGGGTGGCAGCATCTCCTTTAGTAGCAATGGCTTCTGGATTTTCATCATCAATCAAGACGTAAATACGTCACGACAGCGAGTTGCAAGTTATCCAATTCTATGTCATTTCATGCTGATACCCACCACCTTCCGCTCATGCTTCCAAGTTCAGACGTTCCAGCATCTTGTCGATCTTGCCTAGCAGGATCTGATAGTTGACTGCATCCGAGGCAAACTCGTCCTCAACAACCTCTCCGTCCAGCGTCCTGACACCTCTCAGGCCCCCTTCTCCACCGCTTTCTTTGACCCCTTCCCTCTCAGCTAACCGCTTCTCTTCTTGTTGACCTTCCCCTTGCCCGTTAACCTCCTCTTCCTCCTTGCCAAGATCCTCATCCAACATCTCCTCCAAACCCTCTCCTTCAAACCGCAACCTGAACCGCTCCGACAGATAGTACCGTATATCGTCCAGCAGCTCAATGGTGTCTGTCTCCTGCCGCTCCTTCAACCTTGCTGCACTCTCGCGAATCAGCTCGGCAAACTCGGGCTCGTCAATGTAGTCCTCGAGCCTGCTCGCCAGGTAGCGCGCGGCAAATTCCTCGAGCCGCTGCACCTTGAGGTCCCAGGCCGCGTGGATCACGTCGTAGACGTTGATGGGCTCTACTTCTACCATTCCGTCCCCTTCTGCCGGTGGTAGTGCCTGGCCAGATGCGAGTTGGTTGCTGTCCGAATCGATGTAGCTGTTGTGGGTGCGGTCGACCAAGGCGTTGGAGGTGCCGCTGCCCAGGGTCGAGATGGCGACGGCGGCTTTGGTCTTGAGCTTGTCGAGTAAAAGCATGTCGGAGGCGTAGAGGAGGTCAAGGGCGTGCTCGAGCGGGCAGTCTGCTTTTTCGGTGTAGAGGAACCGGAGGATGATTTCGAGCACCTCGGGCGTGCAGTCCACTTTGATGATGTGTAGGTGTTCGGCATCGTGGGCTTCGAGGAAGTCGGATGAGAACATGGTCTCAAAGTAAGGGCTCCGGATCAGAAAGGCTTTGTGGGCTGGGAAGAGGACCGAGCGGCGTGGGCGGCGGGTCGGGATCGTGTTGTTGTCATGTTTCTCATGCTGCCGCAGGGTGATTTCTGCTGGGCCGATTGGGATTCCGCTCGCGTTGGAACTGTTCTCATGAGCGAGAGAAGAATCCTCTCCTTGGTCGTCTTCTGATGGCTCGTCCGCTCGCAATATACAGTTGGCGAAAATAGCGTTGTGGTGCGGCCATTTGACATTGTCTACCTTGCTGGTGTCGACGACCATCTTGTGCTTAAGAACCGTGTTTTGAAAGAAGGCCTCAACCTGGGCTTGGGCACGCTGGACTTCGTCCTGTTGGCGCTGGCGCGCTAATCGGCGGTCGTTGATGGACAGCACAGCCTCCCACAGCTTTTCTAGCTCAAGCTGCTTGCACAGCTTGTCGATGCCCTTGAACACTTCTTCCTCGGACACGGTGCTCTGAGGGCCGACAAGGTCGCGCGGAAGGTCGCCTAAATACAGATAGCGTATGACGACACGGAAGGCCTCAACAGGTATTGCATGAGAAAGCTTGTACAAGACAGTCTCAGGGGCATCGGCAAACTTGCGGTTGAAATAAGGCGACCTGGCAGAGAGCAGGAACTTGTGTAGGCGGAAATCCTCCTGTGCGGCCGAGAGAGTGATATCGGACGTCACAGGTGTGTCCCGGACTAGTAGGGATGAGATGTGGGAAGACCATGGCTGCAGCGGATCTGCTGCCTTTGAGTAGTCGTAAGACAAGAGCAAATTCCTGATCTTGTTGTTGAGCGCATTGTAAACAGCCCGTTCCCGCTCAAACGAGTCGGGGTCCGCCAGAGCCCCTGAGTGATGGTCAGCATCCGAATGTTGGTAGTTTGAACCCCTGATCCAGACCTTGACACACCTGATTCTAAGAGCAGTTCAACTAATTCATAGTGGCCACAGAGACTAGCCTATCACAGTCAGCGCCCGACAATAATTAGATACAGTTTTAGGGATCAGCATCCACCTAGAAACTCACAACTATGAGCGGAGTATAATCGTAGCTGTCTTTGGCGTTGATGTTGACACCGGCCGAAATCAGCTCCTGACAGCGCTTGAGATCGCCCCGGCGACATGCCTGCAGAAACTCGTGAAATTCCTGAGAAGTATCGAGAGGATGCTCGTTTCGAAGAACGCCGCTGCGGATGAGTTGATTGTCGTCTTTGAGCTTGGATTCGAGCTCAAACTTGCGAAGTACCATATTTCTTGTTCTCTCATATATATTCCGAACTTTGATGTGCAACCTGAAATCTACAATGCAAATGCAAGACCGGCCCAAGGTAAATGAATTTTATTCTATTTTTGATGAAGCATCAACATCTAACATTGGAAGAAAGGGGCGAACAAGTCCATGGGTGGCGTTGCGGAGATATCGGAGACACAGTAGGAGGGCACGAGCCATGTGCAAAGGCAATTGATGAGTCGATAATAGCGGCATCTCTCTTTTGCTGAACGAGTCGTGACTCAAGAGGATGAATTCATAGAGGATGAATAAGCTGGGTGAGTGGAGCCGAAGGAGGACAGTTGGAGCTCCAATGTCGGAATGGTTCGGCAAGGGGATGGACCGCTCCGAGCTTGGCATCCGTACCCTTGCAATCTGATGGGCCCCTTTGAAAGATCGAAAAGCGTTCCCTAGGCAACGAAGTGGTGTGTTGACTCTCATGTCTGCTTCGTCGCCTTCCATCACCATCCATTGCAGAATCTGTGCACGCATCAACCAAAGATTTTGCTCTTGTTCAAGTTCGCATCCAGCTTTCGGCTGGCGTAAATAAGGATACTAACAGAAGCAGGGCAATTACTTGCAGACGACTTTTCCTTTCTTGCTTATGGAGCAAAGGGTCGCCAATTGACACTTCGAAGAGGCTGTCCGACACCTTCGATTCACGCAGACATGGCTGAAAGCGACAAGTACGAGGTGCTGGAGAAGATCGGTATGTGTTCGCTTGCAGTTGGTTCCTTTATAATTTTTTGTTACTTCCATCGACACTAACCTCGATCCTCAATCCAGGCCATGGCTCGTTCGGCGTCATCCGAAAGGTGCGGCGGAAGGCAGATGGCATGATTCTTTGCCGAAAGGAAATTAGCTATCTGAAGATGTCGCAAAAGGAGCGCGAACAACTCCATGCCGAGTTTCAGATCCTGTCGACCCTGAAGCATCCAAACATTGTCGGCTATTACCACAGAGAGCATCTGAAGGAAACACAGGACCTGCACTTGTACATGGAGTATTGCGGCAACGGGGATCTCGGTCGTGTTATTCGCGACTTGGCAGCCAAGAATCAGTATGCCGAGGAGTCATTTGTCTGGAGCGTTTTCGCTCAGCTTGTGACGGCCCTCTATCGCTGCCACTACGGCGTCGACCCTCCCGAAGTCGGTAAGACCGTGCTCGGCCTGGGCAAAACCGCCAGGCCAAAACTTCCGACAGGCGGTATGACAATCTTACATCGAGACCTTAAACCAGAGAATGGTACGTTACTTTCATTGATTCGATTCTGGTTCCATCAAACCTGACGGTCGCAGTGTTTCTCGGCGAGGACAACTCGGTCAAACTCGGCGACTTTGGACTTTCCAAAGTCATGCAATCCCATGATTTCGCATCGACATATGTCGGCACACCCTTTTACATGTCGCCCGAGATCTGTGCCGCCGAGAAATACACCCTCAAGTCCGATATCTGGTCGCTGGGCTGCATTATCTACGAGCTCTGCACGAGGGAGCCTCCCTTCAATGCCAAGACTCACTATCAGTTGGTCCAAAAGATCAAGGAGGGCAAGATTGCACCTCTGCCGGCAGTCTACTCGGCCGAGCTTTTCACCATTATCAAGGACTGTTTACGCGTCAACCCAGACAGAAGACCCGACACGGCTGCTTTGCTGAACCTGCCTCTGGTACGGCTGATGCGAAAGGAGAAGGAGGTTGTCGACTTTAGCAAAACACTGAAGGCCAAGGAAGAATCCTTGAACAGGCGGATCCGAGAACTCGACAACGAGCGAATCACGATGCGGCAGGAGATTGACGCCGCCCTCCGAAGAGAGTGGGAAGTGAAGGCCCGGCTTGAAATCGACCGCTTGGTTGCCCTCGAGATCGAGCAGCTCCAGAGGAAGTTTGAGCAAGAGGTACAAGCCCGGGTGGAGATGGAGCTACAGGCGCACAGAAAGGCGCTGGCGCTTCGAGAGAATGACCGGCACGACCTCTCCTCATCCTCATCGCTTTCCAAGTCCGAGTACCCGCAGTCCTCAATTGGCTGCGCAAGCCCCGACGGCGAATTTCCTTCAACCACAGACATCTCGGAATTTTCGGTCGAGTCTCCGGATACCTCGATGCACCCTTTTAAGAAAAGCACCCGAACTCCTTTCGCACGCGCGCAGACCATGTTCGCCATGGCCCCTGGAACGCCCATGGATATTGAGATGGCCTCGCCGTCACCTATGACCATCGCTTCACTATCACTATCCCCCCGCCGTACCGCTGCGACGAAACCACCAGTCCTACACCCCGCTAATATCTTCGCCGCGAACCAAAACGGAGGCGTAAATCGATGGGAAGATTCGCACAGCCCAGTGGGCTCCGACTCCGAGTCGGACGACGATGTTAACATCCCGTCTCCGACAAGGATGATTAAGTCGAGCAAAAACCCGTTTACATCCAAGGCGCGACCCCAACTTCACGCACAAAAATCCATGCCCGCCCACCGTCTGCAGTCCAAGCAATCGGCCGTGCCACAGACCGGCAAGACGATCCCAGCCGCCACATCCATCCCGGACTTGCAGACCCTTCGCCACGTGGGGAGCAGCGGCGCGCTCCAGGACCGAAGCAGCAACAGTCCCAGCCGCCGGTTGACCAAAATACCCTCGGCGGCCAACCTGAAATCAAACAGCGGCGGCAGCGGTGGCAGTGATCAACCCTCGGGATCATCATCACCCCTCAACCGCAAGCCATCACAACCGCAGCTTCAGCCCGGGGCGCAGGGTGTTGCAGGAGCACCCGCCGTCCAGCCACCCATGCTCAACAAGGCATTGCCCGCGCCAGGCAAGAACAACATCCGCGGCCGCACCCTCGTGGAGCTACAGCAGGCCCGGGCCGGGGGCAGGCCGCTCAGCGCTGTGTTCCCTAGCGAGACGACAAGCACAGCGTTTAATGCGTGTGCTGGCAACAACAATAACCACAACGCGACCGTCCCCAGCCCCGTGCGCGCCTTCAGAGAGCATGCGGCGGCGGCCAACCGGGGGCCCACGCTCGCCTCGGAACCGGCGGCTGTTTGGGATCCGGACCGGGACGAGATGCCTAGTCCGTTTTTGGTCAGGCGGAAGCCGGTTGTTCGGACTTGATCTTTCTTTTCTCCCTTTTGTTCTTCTTTTTAGAGGGTTGAGAGGTGCGTGTGTGTGTGTGTCGGATGGATGATACCCATGGGGTTCGTTGGCGATTTGCGGCCGATCGTTACTGTTGGGTTTACTTTTTCTTCTCTCTGTTGGGTCTTGTCAGTCAGGAAGGGATGGTGGGGAGGGGTGGAGGGGGGAATTTGAGCTGCGCGGTGTGGAGGCCGGGAGTTGAGAGCCTTTGGCCTAACGTCGGCACCGCTGCATGTGGGACATACCATAAATCTCCGTTCTCTTCAGGGAAGACTGCTGGGTTTCTACCGGCCGTCTCTGTTTGCTTTGTCGAGATATGTACAAGAAAGGGGGTTAGGGTCGGCGTCATATAGGGGAAGAGGATCTTGTCATGGGGAATACGGCGTTTGGTGGACTGCTGGTCTGCATGGGCCTTCGTTTGAGCCTCAGACCTGTCTTTTTCTGCCCTTTGTTCTGTTCTGGGATGTGTTGGGTTTGGGGGTCCCCTGATTGCTCAGAGGGAAGAGCACGCCGTTCCCTCATTGCTACCCTTTCGTCTGTGGATAAGCAGCAAGTGTTTTCACGTCAAGCATTATGGATGTTTGGTGTTGGGAAAGGATGTACTTCTCAGGCTGTCTAGGGTAGCTCGCTGTCGGAGTATACATGTTGTGTTTAACCTGCCTGAAGTCCCTGGGGCCATTGTGACTGGAATGCTGCTTGCTCTATGGTGGTCAAAGTTTGTGCAATTCATAGTCATGCTAACTAGAGGTGGAATCGGCAAGGAACCTGAAGCAAGAGGGCTTCGGTATCGTTGATCAGCATGTCCTCTGTCCGTATGTGTGTTCTGCTCCCGATGATGGCAGGGTTTGGACAAGGCCTACTACCACTTGCAAAGAAGTCTGGATTTTGAATCGACGGATGACTCGACACGAACTGAAGGGTGTCTTTCCCCCGCGCAATGTAAGCTTCCACGAATGTCTGCCATGAGACCCAACGAAATCCCCTGGTGTGTGACACTGGACCTGAGCTCTCCATTCTGTGTTTTCTCACTACTCTTCGTGCACTGAAGGATGGCCCCTCACTGGGTGCTGTACGAGTCCAGCTTTGATACGGAGTGCGGTGTCTAATTCTGGACTGTTGTACAATACAAAACTCCTCGAATCAGTTGCCATGGTAGTGTACTGTACGATACACTTCTAAGAGTCCAAACGGACCTAAGATAACGGTGAGGAATAGCGAGTGCCGGGAAGTTGACGGGAGAGGGCTGAACCAAGTAGAAGCCAACCCCGACGCCGGGTCCCCGTCAATGTCCTTGCTACGTAATTGGATTCGCGACTGTCAATGGCTCGACTGCATCTGTGAGCTACCATACACCTATGTATCTACTCCGTACATCACGGCGATCTGCCGTCCTTATCCGTATCCCGCTCCACGGTGGCAGACTCGTTGACTGGCTGGGGCGGCTGGTTGTTGATGCTAGACGCCAGTTGTCGACAGCGAGGACTCCAAGATCTACCTCGCACTGGAAAACTGGAGCCTCTCCTGCATGGTCCTCTATAGACCTGCAAAGAAGGCCTGCGATAGCCGGCACACCCATCACCAACCATTGCCACATACGTACACTACAGTGTATGCACGATAGCGTGGGTAGGTTGACAAAAAGCACAGAACAGGGATCTTGACAGGATGTCGATGCTGCACGTTGGGCATAGCTCGTTCTGCAACAGTTACAGCAGCCTGTGATTCAGCAAGCCACGAAGCACACAGAAGGCGCCAGTCAGCGGGCATCGAACGTCATGATTCCTTGAGACAGGACAGTTGAGCCATCGTTTTGGTCCGCTCATTTTTCTTCCTTGCCTCAGGATGCTTAGACTTGGTTCCATTGCTCGCTGCAAGCCCGGGGAGTCTGCAGCAGTCCCGTCTTGGATGCATCGACGTGTCCATCGTAGAGACTATGTTGAGAGAGCAGACCATGATTCTGCTCCGTGCGTGTGACTTTGTGGTGTTTTCCACCGGGCCAGATACCTATGCACCTTCCTCTGCAACATTTTGAGGTGAAAGAGGCAAGAGCTGGTTGTCCACCGGGCGGCAGCTGCTACTGCCAGGACGGCATCGTAGTCCTGCTCATTCCTGCTCATTACCGCTCATTACCGCCCCCGGACGTGAGGGAACTTTAGGGAGGCGCCTCCCGTTCAGCGCTAGACACGAGAAGGGTTAGTTATGTCAGTTACATCCATTGATTCAGACGTAATTAGTGTGATGTAACTAGTGTAATCAGGCCATCGAAGGCAGTCTGGACGCCAGCTGACAGGGGCTATGAAGTGCGAAGATGGTACATAGTATGCGTTTATGTTACACTACGAATACAAGAAGTGCCATTCATTCTTGTGGAGTCGGATGGCCAGCGTCAATGGGATCGCGATTGTCGATCTGAATGCTCCCCTTGGCAGGGGATTTTAGGTCCATGTTTGACGGCTGGGCTGGGGGATGGAGAAGGCTAAAGCCAAACTGAAAAAGTGAGACATTTCTTGCAACGGCCGCGAAACGGCGCCAGAGATGGGCCAATAGGCATCCTTGCGGAGGAAAATGCACTCCATGAGCCTTCCGACCGTTTCAAGCCTCTCAACTTCACTCAAGAACGGTCTTGGCAGCTTGGGGGTTGACTTTCCACACAGTACAGTACACAAGTTCCGACTCGATGAAGCTGATCAAGACTCGAGAGTGGCACTCGTCGAGCAGGAAGCCGAGTACAATTCCGGACTTTCTTCGAGAAGCTTGCCATCATTGATGGACTGGCAGTGCCTTGTCACAGTTGTCATCGCCATTGAACAGTGTTTCCTGTACGGATATGTGGTATGCAACAAGATCATTTTGCAACTTGAACACACACAGTCAGGTTACGTTAATCAAAGTGCCGGCGCCGGCATGTGCTAGTTGAGTTCGACTTGTCTACTGTTCGGGAATGGTAGAGTCGCATCAAGCTGCTGTTTCTGGGGTGGACAGCCTTCCATCCTGGTCTGTCAAGTCCGTGTTCGGGGGTAGGAAAGGTGCCGGAAAAAGCAATTGCGACTTCGGGCACCATGTTTGACTCCCTTCTGGCCGGCCAGCCACCTGATTCGGCAGCCGGAGAGCGAACGGCATCCAGGTATCTACCAACTCGTCTCCCAAGCAGACATGACTCGGATGGCAGGCCACGGCACAACAAAGTGGTTGTGTGCACGTCTCGCCAGAAGGATGATCGCCCTCATCACCGTCGAATCTCGGCTCTGGGACGATCTCGGGTCGTGGGAAACTCCAGATGACGTCCGAAAACCAAGGACTTGGGTGTTCACTGGTCTGCCACACCAACTACCCGATTTGGGGCTGACTCCGGCCATCCCACCCATCTACCGCCAATGCGCCGCCGGCCCACTAACCTTCCCAGGGACTTGGGAGGCAAGGGAGGATGGGTGAGCCCTTGTCATATGTAGGACCGGCACAGCTAAGTGCCAACTTTGTTATTACTCGCTGATCCTCCCCGTTCGCAGCTAGCAGAGAGCAAAAGGATCAGAGAAAAGGTGGGCGGCACAGGCAGGCCGCGTTGTTGCCGGTTGGTTGACCATGTCTCGTGAATCCGGCGCGCCCACTTCCTCTCCTACATAGCAAAAAGCTGAGTGTGATGTGCCGACAGGGCTTGCAGAGTTGCAATATCGAAAGAGGCCATGTAACCACAAAACTTGGGAGTACCATCTCCCTCCTGTTCCTCTATGATAGCTCGCCAGCACAATGCTAGGGCTGGCTTCATGTATCAGATTCTATGTTGATGGTGCTGACCCGGTACTTTGGGAGAGAGGACGGCTCGGAACTTTGAAAGACTCTCCGCGCAATCCCTAAGCATCATCGAGGATATTTCAAGAGGGGTTGAAGGGCCCCCGTACCAAGAAGATGCTCAGTAGGTATGCATGAGCGACACCTTATACAACTCCAGCCGACCTTCTTCCCGCCGGCCATGTACTGTGTGAACTTCCTCGACAGGTGGTTCCTCTTGCTGTCGTATGCAGGGGCTTTGTACACGTAGACAACTTCGGAATGATCGTAGAGTCTTGTATTTCACACGACCCCAGCACTGGATGTACAGTAATTGACCACTGTACTATCATCTGGCACAGCAGCTCTGAGGGCCAGATCCTCGCGGAGCATCCCGCCCGAAGGCCGTAAGAGTAACTGCCCCTCGGGTCCAAACCGTCTTCAGAACACGTGGACAGCATCACGTTAAATCCTAATCCTTAGTAGTGTGCCTCGAGTGTGCCCACTACTATTCGGCAAATATCGAGCTTTGGGCGCCACGGTGCAGTTGAGGAGACGACTGTTTTGTGGGATGATAATAAACCGCCCATCGCACTACCATGCATCGGGGAATCCTTGGACAAAGCCCCCCGGAACTGGCGTCGCACCCGAGAAGCCACAGGTTTGGGACGCGGATCGATAATATAACATTCCATCTGCTGACAGCCTGACAGGGACCTGGCTAGGCCTTGATCCGAGTGGCTGCTATAAGAAAAGATCCGAGTCCAGAATGTCTGCGGGGAGCTCATGGAGTTTGCTTCTTCAACACCGTGTGCGTAAGAATGACCCTATGCTGTGGAAGTGCAAGAATATTGCACTACCATGTAACGTTAACGTATTGTACCATAAAAGAAAGAACCGCCACAGAATGCGAGAGGAATCGACCTAACTACTGCAGCTCCGAGGCGTGAGAGGTTAGGGTGGAACGAACGATATGTGGTGTACCTAGTTCCTGTGCCCACAGGATCGAGATGTCAAGGCATGGGCATCAATATCACCCGATTCACGTCAGCCCAGGATTTGTTCCCGACATCGTTGCTTGCAGCCTTGCGGTGACTACAGCAGCAACTCGACAAATCACCTTTCGTCTCCCTCAATTATTGTATGCTGTGGCGGCTTGCTATGCACAGCGGTAGTCTATACAAAATAGTTACGGAGTACTACGTGTGTGCGATTCTCGGATTGCGCGGGGATCGTCAATGCAGTGATCGACAGATTCTACAACTTTATTCCTCCTTGGGCTTGTCTCGGTTACAATGAAGCATCGAAACGGTATTCCAGGTTGCACTCCGAATACACTACACGACGGAATTACACTACAATACGGTACTGTACATTATCAGCTCCTTGATCCAATGTTGCCAGCAGCTCCCCACGGTTTTACCAGGGGAGCTTTTTACCAAAGATTTCACATTTCACGATACAAGTACTATAGTAGTAGGTAATGAGCCGGTCAGCAAACAAACTGATCCCTGACGGCTCGTCATTCAGTCACAGGAATCAAGAGACATCAAAATCTTCCAAAGCACTTCCCTTATCGAATCCAGACATGGCCCCGTCCGCTCGCTCCGCCGCTGGTGCAGAGAGTACGTGCAACTATCAACGTTACGGTATCATGGAGAAAAGGATGCTCAGAACCCCTGGTCAAGTGGCGGTCAGCGTGGGTTGACTAATACAAAGTGAAGACCGCTCAGTATCCGTAGCTACCAGTACTCCATCCAAGGCACGGACGATTGCTTGCTAACGCAGGCAGCGAAGAAAGCTTTGGACGAGCAAGCCGGCAGAAAACCGTCGGTGGATAAGCTGAGGAACAGAACCGTGGTAGAGGGACGGCGATCCAGCTTCCTTCACGGACGTCTTTGGGCTAGAAAAATCCGAAAAGGGAAGCTGGTTGATGGCTTGACATGCGACTGCAGCGTGGCATATTTCCCGAACCCGAATTGTCAAAAACGCTCGTCGATCATGGGCCTTTTCCTGAAGTGGTATCACTCCACTGCGTCCTGCTTCCCTACGCTGCGCTAGTGTAAGCGAGCGGCGCTAACGCAGCGCCACGTCGATCGCCTGCGAGACGGGTAAATATCCGTTTGGGAAACCGGTATTGCTCCAGGGGGCCAAGGCATCCAGTGTGACCCTCCGCTGGGAAGGAGAAGCGCAAAAGGCTGGCTTATACCAGCCATCATATAGACGAGCAATCAAAGAGGCTCCGAAGTACAGCCGCTCCTTACCGTACAGCGCCTCTGACCTTTACCATGTCCGCGGAATGTAAACGACGGAATTGGGCTAGGCGAGGCCAATCATGACTCTTGCTAGCGGTTTGCCGTCGTCGTGGCACAATGCTTGCCTGAAGATACTGTATGTACTTATGGAGTACATACGCAGACGCACACGAGGCTCAAGAATGAACATTGTTGGTCTTCAGATCTGTCCATGAGAGAAGCCCAAAACGGTCTCCACGCCGCACCCTAATTTGCCTAGTTCGGGCAGACATATCCGGTTCTCTCTTTCTGGTTTGAGGGTGGGATCGGCGCTCTCGAAAATTCCGGAACACGAGTCAAAAATTTCGTGTTGACAACCGAGAACTACTGTTCCCTGGACGTGATATCACTGATATGGCTGCGTCGATTTGATTGTTGATGCCGAAAGAAAAAAGTGATCTTCGTCCTCCTCGGCAAAGCGAGCTTGTCACAATTGAGCATGGACCAAGAAATACGGCCGGTCTGGGGAAGGTCGGGCTGGGCTGATATGGCCTCCCGAGGGAGGACAAAATTCTGTGCCACAAGTCGCCGCAGAGTTGGCCTAATAGCAGGCCTGGAACCTCGCTACCCTCGAACCGAGAATGTGGAAGCCGGCGAGGAGCACACGGCTTTTGGCGGGCGTCTAGGTGGCTGTGAAATTCGGGCTGTTGCGGGGTGCAGGCGGGTACGGCCTCCGTTGGGGCCCAGCCATGGCGCTCTACTGTAAGGTAATTGCACATCGAGGGTTGATATTGCGGAAGCTCAAGTTGGGATGTTGCTGATCGGAGTTGCTCTGCCATTAATGGTAGCACCATGACCGAAGTTGAGGATTGAGGCATGTGCGCCACAGCGGGATAATTCAATTCATGAAACCAGTGTTGAGACTGAATGATCAGATGCACAGTGCATATCATGTGGTGTAGGTATTCTTGTAGTATAGTCATCGCAGTTTCCATGGACTTCGATCCTCACCTGGACGGTGGATTGTTCCTGCCAGATCAACCCGAGAAACAACAGCTTGTGGTGTCTGCAAGCACTTACCTGCCTAAGGTAAGGTAGGTACACTGGTGAAGATGGATGTAATTAGCTGCATCCAGGGCAGCAGGAGCAAGAGGTGCCCCCTGAGTAAGGTTACCAGCCGGGTATCTACGATGGTAGCACTATAACATTGGGGTACTGCATAGTATTGTATAACAGTCAATACCATAGGTAAAGAGGGCAGCCCAACTGAAGTTACAGACAGCAGACTCGAGATACCTTAACACTACCCTTAAACCTCAAAACCGCCTTTCCTGTTGAACCTGTAAGTTCCATTCTTCCCTGCTCAAAACGAGATTTCATCTTGTGGCCTGTCAACATTCTACTGTAGTATAGACATGACAAACCCGCCTTTGCTGTCTATATCTGGTATGGAGTTCTACGGAGCTTAACTACACTGCTATGCTCAAACAGTTGAAGTACCGGATGCCCATGCACCCGGCGCGGCGTGGGCGTGTCGCCATGGGTGCTTGGCAACGACGAAACCTTAAAACATCAGCTGAGCATCATAGCGCTGCCCCGTGTCTTGTCCTGCGTGTACTGTGTGGTAGACTGCAGCGATGAAATGGCATGGGGGAAATGAGCGTGGTATTCCACCTCATGTCGGACGGGAGACTGCAGCCGCTCAAGGCTTCGCCTGCTTCTGCAGAACTGTCATCCCAAGTAGCTTCACCCTACCTCATGGCGGTGCGTAGGTCAAGGCGATGCCAGCCCACCAACATGCCGTGACAACTTCCATCCCGTCAATCATGCCTTGAGAGGAGCCGGCCGACCAGGCAAGCCATAGGTGTGGCAGAGAGGTGTGGCACGGCAGACCCTTCTTTGCTCAGTCTCAGTTGCCTCCCAGGGCCAAATGTTAATTGTTACTCAGCGTGCCGGCCCTGATCTTCGCGCCGAGATCCTCGAGATCTCTACTGGCCCCTGCAGCTTGTCAGACACGGGGCTAGGCGAGACTGTTGTCTATCCGTCTCTTGCCCTGGTCATCTACACTACAAAAGTCTCGATGATCAAGGACCCCTGAACCCCGTTACCAATCTGTCGAGATTTTTATTAGCCTTTGTTTCCGAGAACCGCCAGTATGTTTCTCAAGAAACGCGCCTGGAGCACGGAACCGTTCGTGCAGAAGCCATCTTTTGGTAGGAGCTGCGGCAACTTTCTTCTCCAGGAGCCGGGGCGCAACCTGGCCTGGACAACCTTAATCCGCGAAGAATGGATGACTGCGAAGTCATTGAACGCACAACTGCTTCAACAACTTCTCGTGTTTTCGCAGCCCGAGCAGTGACTGGTGTTTGTCAAACGCGCTGTAATGTACCTACATACCTTATTTACTTAAGCCGCCCAGCTCGCTGGATCAAGCAGCAAAGACATCGTGCCCTTGAAACAGGACTTCTACGTGACGCTCAGCCAGCCGATGCCGTAATCGCGCCATTGTTCTGGCCTGACTTGCTCGCCGCCCACCTCCTTAGAAGAAAGAGATGATAATTTTCCCGGCAGCACATCCGGAACGAGGCCCATAGCGTGTCGAGCAGGAAATCGAGGTAATGTACAGTACATGACATGTGTGTAAGATATGATCTCCAGCAGAGAGATGAATTGGGAAATCGGCGGGATGTCCCTGACGGATCAGAAGACTTTCTGGAAGCAAAAAATCCACGGACGATCCGGCAGCTGCCCTGGGAGTGAACTTGATGAAGCGTGGAGAAAACAACCCGTTTTGAGTGGCAACTTGCAGAGCATCATGATGAACGGCATAAGATCAGCTCAACAATCCGGTCACAGCAAGAACCAAGCGCGCTACCCCTGGTGGCCTTACCCGTGATCCAGCGACAAAGCTCCGGAGTCGTTGCTCGTCTCAAGTTTGCCTGGGGCCCGCAACCAGGGGTCCCGGTACCAAAACGCTCGAGCGTCGTTGACGGGCAAGGGATGGAGCGGTACGTACTGTACGTACTATACGTACTTGTACCTGATCCGCAACTCCTCCACACTCCAAGCCTTTGATCCGGCTGCATATCCGTTTCCGGCAATATGGTCCGTGGGCTTGCCAGAGCCCCGGCAGGCTTGCAGCAGAGGGAGAAAAAAATCAACCTGCAATAAGCTGGCGCCCACAAGACAAACCAAGGAACGCAATAATCGTACGCACACTTTGGTACAGTTGAACTTTACTACGTTTTTCAGCAATGATAACAGCCGGCGGGCATTGAAGTGCATTGGCTTGTTCGAAGTGGCCTGCCTTTGGCATGAGCGTCAGACGTCTGGACTCGGTAGATCAGTGGCAATCAGATCTGTAAGATGCAGAGCCGGCCATGGACCCGACATTGCTCGGGCCTCATGTCACAGTGTGCCTACTCACCAAACCAGTACTGTAACTTACACTACTACATATATCAGCAGGTACTATAAGTTCGGAATGCACTTCAGCATTTCTACTGTACGTATGTTCATGTACTGTGTACTTTACCTACGGTAATATACCGTGACATGAGCCAGGTATCCGTACCGAATGTTGATGACAGCCAGGTGGTGAGCAGGGGTGTCTCTGATCAACGCCGGCCGTGGGCCGTAAAGCCTGGTCTGGCACAGCACCCCAAGGCCGCCGGTCAGACCCACAACGACTTGCGACAGTGCTGACCGTCTTGGTCCGGGGATCGACTGGGTTGTGGATTCGTGTGGATTTTCGCTTGATCATCCACATCATCCACACATCTTCCCAGGGATGTGCCCGCGGGAGATCTGACGGTACAAATTGCGGCGTCTCCCCCATCCAAGATGGTCAACAAGCTTCTTTTCGATGCACACACACTACTACTGCCTAGTACTTAATCCTATCCACTCTTCCTGCAGTCTGATTTGCCAACTTGTATCCCATAGAACCTCTCGACAACTTCCGAGTCTATCTAGCTGGCGTTCGATATACCCTAATCAACGACCTCGACAACCTACCGCCTCACGAGAGCGATTAGCTCGAGCCGTTGCCATTGTATGCGAGATCCAGTAGGAGTCAAGGGTCATCAAAGAGCAGCCCTTTCCGACCAACCCGAGTAATCACTACACCCATCACCTCGCCCGTCTTAGGCCTGGCGTACTCCACAAAAAATGGCAGTTACAACGCAATACGCGCACGCGCCCCAACAGAGCCTGCATTATGGCTACATTCCGCCTCCCTCGCCGCCAATGGACGAGACCTCAAAGTGCTCGCTGCCATCAATCTCAAACCTCATTGGGCTGGCGGACCAAGGATCTCCCACGTCAGAAACGTCGCCTCAGTCTCAACAGCAATGTATGAACCGCCTGCGTACTGGATCTCAAGACAACTCGATACTAACATGTCATTGCTCAGCGCAAGCAATAAAGGCTGAGACGCGGCCAAATTCGTCCCACTACAGCAACCAAGCAATGGCCAAGACGGCGCTGCCGCCGAGCCCACCCATGTCTTCCGATGCATCCTTTGAGGGTTACAACTCGCCGTCCACCAGGTCCGTGAGCCAGGTCTCCAATGGTTCCAACTACTACTTCGAGACGACGCCACCCTTGGGTCCAATGGACGCGGAACCTCGACAGATGGCTCCCGCTGCTGCCGTCCCTCGAGCCTCGGTCCAGGCTTCGACATACCTGCCCCGATTCGCTGCCTCGGCGTATCTGGGCCAATCCGCCATGCCCTCTTACTATCCTCCGATCCAGGCTGCCGCAGCGCAGCCGCAAATGCCCGGTCTCTACTACCAGCGGCCTCTACCTCAGGTGAGTTGTTGGACGTCCCTGCTAGCTCTCCCAGCAGAAACAATTCTTCTAACGCATTCAGACTTTCCCCCCACCTATGCCTGTCTCGGTGACACTTGCCCCGGGGCCAGGTGCCAACCCCTGGCAGCACCATCATTACATCGCCCCTTCATCGGCAGCCTCGTTCTCCCAGAGTCAAGATCGGTACATTTGCCAAACATGTAACAAGGCCTTCTCCCGGCCGAGTTCACTGCGGATTCACAGCCATTCTCACACGGGCGAGAAGCCTTTCAAATGCCCGTTTCCTGGCTGCGGCAAGGCTTTCAGCGTACGGAGCAACATGAAGCGACACGAGCGGGGCTGCCACAACCTTGATAGCAGTAGCAACAGCAGCACAGGAAGCGCCGGCAGTGCCAGAGCTTGAGTTTTGCAAAACCATCACTCTTAATTCGGCCCTTCAACCCATCCACGAGCTCTCCAGTAAATCCGGGACCCTGGCGGTACTGGATAAAACGACCGACGACGACTATACAATGACAAAATCCGGTATTCTTAGTTTCTAATGTTTTTCCCTTCCCTGGCGGTCGGTCATAGATCGAGGCGGGTTGTTTCCAAAGACGAACCATTGGCGCATGACAAAGGGATCTTGTTCGGATTATTCTCACTGGGCATGGTGGGCGCAGGGTTGACGGGGAATATCCATTGGCCTTCTCCACCTCACGGCGTGGCGTCGACGGCGGCGAATGGGTTTTGGGATGCTTGCGGCCACTTTAGCATTTACATGGGCGTTTTATGGCTCTTTCTCTTCTCCCTTATATGAACATGCTATATCTGAAGAGATCTGCCACTCTTGTTTTCCATACATTTGGCAATGTTTCGAGAACAAGATAATGTGTATAGATCTGGGAACTGCCCCCTCGGGCGAAAAGTATGTTTGCTTCGGGAAGACACAAGCACCCACGCTTGCCTTCGGGAAATCTAAGATTAACTCCGTGCTTTAGCCGTGGAATCCTGACTTGCATGGTTAGCATGAAGATTTGCGACTGACAATATTTGTAACCCTTTTGTGTACTGAGTACCGTGGCAATGATACCGGTTTCGAAAAAGGGGCGTCCCAATGGATGCTTCTACATTCTACAGGGAGGGCACATGTTGTAACTGCCTTTCATAATTACCACAGACAACACACTTCGAACTTGGCTCTATGCTGGCCAAGGGATCTGCCGCCTCCCCTTCTTCCCAATCCCAATCCTTGACAGAAGTTGGAAAGGTATCACTGGTCGTTTGGGGCCTGCGTCTGTAATTACTGGAGGATATTTACAGCAAACTCTTCCTCCCGAGCACCTGGAACGAAGACGGACGGTGCCATGACACGAACATCGCCATCATGCAAATCGTTATTCCCCTCCAGACCGCCATTTTGTGATCCGGTAGTGGGCATGGCCTAAAGAAAAGCAGCGGAGCCCATCAATGTCGGCTGAAATAGATCTGCCTCTAGTGTTAGTGTACTCCGTACTGTACAGTACACATATAATGTATTGTATGTACATACGTGCCACTATTTCCCAAGTTACAGTATTAGTAACCCCGGAAACAAGGATGATCGCAGATCACAGAATCCTAGCATGTTCTTCGGGTGGGCTCTTGCGGAAAGATTGTTTGCTTATGCGAAGGGGGAAATCCAAGGGATTTGTAGACCTCACCATTAGTCCTTTCGACGTTTTTTGGTAGTGCAGAGTGAACCAGGTGACAGCGGTAAAATAGCTTCTAGTTGTAAGACCGTCACCATGTTAGTAGGTACGCCTCAGTCGAGAGTGAGGGCGTTGGTAACTAACTTCGGCAATTATCATCTAGACGAGGGCGGCGGAACCGCTGCACCGTGCGCCGTGGTTGTACAGTACAGCAAGTTACACGCAGTCAACCGCTGTCAACGGCGCCACGGGAGGTGACGACAGCAGATGATCTGCATCCGCTGTTGCCAAAAACCATCTCAATGTCCGTGAAGTGGAGGTGGGCTGAGTCGATGCGAGGACCCTGAGGTGATAAACCCCTCCCATACCCCAAGAAGTTCCTTGCGGGGCTTTTCAATTGCATGGGAAATGTCTCTGGCAATGCAAGATTGGCACTTTTTGTTCTAGCGCGCTTCTGGCGTGCGCTAGTCCTGTTCTGCACTGGCTCCTTCTGAGCATCTGGCACTTTCCCACATTCGGTCATTTTTTTTTGGCTTTTTGCTTTTCAGGAGTTGTTCGGTGTTCGGCCGCATCTGCAGCTGATCGTCGACGGGTTCCCCACCGTCACACCCTCCAACTTTGTCAATCACTGTCGATCAACTGCTGACGGTTGGCTCTGCCAAGAAACGCAGCAGTCTCAATTGGGAACCTTTTGGCGAGCGACGGGCGCCGGACCGACAGACGTCGATGATCAACACGTTTTGTGGCCGCATGCAGAGCAGCGCATGCTGTTGCTGCTATTCGCAGGACATTCGAATCAGAGTTCGGGGTGGTGGGTGGCCGATGTTCGTGTGCCGGACCGCACCGAGTGTGAAGAGGCGGCGCTGGCAAATCACAATGCCGGCCGGTGCAGGAAAAGGCAAGTCTCCCGGAGTCCCGTGCGGTCCTGAAGTGGATGGGACGTCATTGATGAGGAGTCACATGCTTTCCACGGTGTTTGCGTGTAGATCCAACTTGGCTTTCCATCAACGCTGTCTTGATTGAACTCCACCAATCAATCTTCGAGGAGGGATACCCGAGATGGTGGAAGATTCGGGACTTGCGCAGCACACGACCACCTTTCTCAATCCAAGACCGATCGATGACTTCTAGAATACGAAACAGACGCATAACGACCATTGTACGGTTTATTTCAGAGTAGAGATACGACTGGTCGGGCCGCAAATGCTTCGAGAAGCATCAATTGTTTGTGCTACCTCCAATGGCTCGTCTCACAGAAAGCAGGGAAAGCTGGAGAAAGTTTGCGTCAGCCCCGCAGCAGGTCTCGGAAGTCCCCCGACGACTTCTCAAGATCTATTGTTTCAACTGATCGCCACATACGGTATCTGTATACACTACATATTTGACAGGCAGCAACAAACCCAACCCCTGGGATCCCTTCCTTCACAACCGCAAAAGATCGGACGACACATTCGCCGAGCATGCCGCTTAGATCATATGCATGGATTGGCGTGACAAGCCTACCAGGTACACTATTCTTCTCAGATCGCAACAGTGCCGAAAAGTCAAGAGGAATCGATCCCCAAGCCAACCCTCACATTATTATCTTTGAGCTATTATTATTCTTACCGATCGTTTAGTTATTCGTATTACGAAGGAGACTAAGTTATGGTGGGCCTCAGATGCGGAGACTGAAGAGGAATTTTTGGAAGAAGTTTCGAAACGCAGCACACCGGTTCAAGCCAGGTACTTGTACGTTGTTCAGGGATTGAAGTCAACGCCCAGCAGCATTGCCCAGTAAAGGGAGTCTGAACAATAGGTAATTACCTAGACGTACGGAGTACCGTACGCGTACATATTATCCCTCGTCTTCCCCAGAAGATCAGATCAACGTGACTGGGAATGAGAGAATGGCTGAAACAAGAGCGTGTGCGTGGCGCCAGCGCCGTGGCGATCATGACGCTAACCTCCCGCTACCCATGCTGCCGGGTCCGTTACCGAGGCTACACAGGGGCGTTAAGCCAAATCCAACCGTGACTCGGTGTCAAGCTCATTTCGTCTATGCATGTCTCAGACCAAGAGATGCTCCGCGAATAGGAGCCATCAAGGCAGCAACTCCCGAAGGCCTGGGATAGATTGTCGGAAGTTCCAGGCGAGTCCGCTAAAACGACGGTGGTCCCAGGGAAAAAACGACTGTAGTCGGGTGCAAGCCTTACCCACACTGGAAGAGCGAGTATCACTCTCAAACTTGCAAATTCTACCCCGTTTTTTGACGACACAGAAAGCTGTAGTTCGCGCGAATAGCTATATCCAGTTTCGTGCTTATAGAGGCCGAAGAATGTTGTGTTTTTGCGAAGTACAAATGGTACCTCGATGTTGGATTTTGGTGCAGAGGGAATTCATGGCTTGGCAGGAGGAAGTCGGTGCCAAGACCCCATTTAATTGGCCAAACTCTCCAGACCACAGTCGTTTTATCATGGGACCACCGTCGTTTTAGCGGACTCGGTTCCAGGTAATGGTCGACGCCTTAAACCGAGACATTGGCCTTAGCAATCACATTGCTAGCTGCTAGAGGCAAGGGGGGAAAGCTATTATAATATTTCTAATGTGGAATTGATATGACTCGCTCTCGGAGACAATCCCGTAGCGTCCGGGAAGAAATCCACCAGCTTTCGCGGATAGCTCGGGCCCTCGGCGTCCATTATTTCTGCAGCCTTGCGCTCGGCGTATACGAGGCTGTACACGAGGCTGCATAATAGCCTTGCAGTATCTGTGCGCAGGAGCAAGGTCTGAGGAAAGGTTGGGGGCGGCCGGTAACGTTACGTTGCGCATCGGGGTGACGTTTCAGGCATCCTGTCTCTTGACAGTTGACACACGGCTTGTGCAGCAGCCGAAGTCAGGGGGAAACAGATACCACTCTCCGTAAACCACAACAGTAGCGCACAATAGCAGAGTTTCCTGACACCGTCAAAAAAGGCCTTTTGCTCACTACTAGATACAGTCTCTTGGTGGGAAGGAGGGGGGAATCTGACCTTCCTGATATTTCGCTCACTGTCCTGACCTGTCACACGAAGACCCCAGTGCCTTGCCCCGATCGATCGGGCTGGCGGTTGGCGTATCGGCCGGCCCCGGGGGTTTGGTTGGACGCGGTAATCTGATAAAGATAACATGTCAAAACATAGACTTGTATGAAGCAGGTCCATTATCATTTTCCTCTCCGCATCAACGCGACGTGATATGATAATCACCTGCCTCGCCAATGGCCGGATATTCATCATGGTATCAAGTCAGTGGCGCCATCTGGATCGCTGTTGAAATCGAAGCTTTCATGTGTATCAACGAATTACTGGTTTGACTACACCACTCCTTGCACCTGAATTGACACATGCTGCTTTCCTAAAAGGCACAGTAACGCTTTGCTCTAGCACATACGACCATACCTACTGGAAAGCTCGGGATCCCGTCCGCTCTCCCCTAGATAAACCAGTAAGGGCCAGATTAGTAGTTGGGTCGGTGACGACCAGCGAATCCCTGGTGTTGTATGTCTTTTGCCCCCTTTTTCACTCTAGTTATTCCCTGTATAATATCCACTAGAAACCCGGGATCTGTACCATCTCCCGTAGATGTCCAAACCGGTAAAAACCTAACCTGGAAGTTGGGGCGGCGACGAACATGTCATTGTCCGTCTCTGGAGGGACCCCCCCTTTTTAGTGCAGCATTCTCCATCCAGACCTACCCTAACTACATAGGCTTGCAAAACTTGCAAGCCGTATAATCAGCAACTCTGATCGTCCCCTCGTGATGTACCAGTACCAGGAACAGCTGACTGATGATCCCTCGCTGCGCGATTGGGATCCACAGGACGCTCAGAGACCTCACCCTCCCCATACCACACGAGCTTATCACTCCCCTGCCGCGAAGCAGACACAGCGTGCTGTCCAGCGTAACTCGGCGCCGTGTCATCGCCTCCCAGGAACATTGAGCCATGCCCATATCCGCGCCCATCATCCCCATCTCGGTTCGGCTGGACAAAGGACGGGAACTGCGCTAGTCCGTCATCGTTGCTGGCGGGCGGGGCCCAATTCCCTTGGCCGACGGAGCCGACGGAGCCGCCGTAGTCGGAGAGGAGAGTGCTCTGAGCCAGGGGGTTGGAGGCACCGCTGTGGAGGGAGAAATTCGCGCTGGAATCCGCGGCTGAGGTGGATGCAGAGTAGACGTGGGGGTCTACGTTGGAGGAGTCGTCAAAGGAGGTGGTGCGCAAATACACGTCCGGGTAGGGAAGGTACTGGAACGAGGTTTGTTGGGGGGGTTCCAGGTGGTGAAGTGTTGGCGTGAAAGTTCTGATTCCGGTTGCCCCGCCTGGGGTGGTTCAAGCTGGGTGGGAAGATTATTGTTCATCGAGGACCGGAAGTTGGCAGTGTCGGTGATGAGGTTGGGAACATTGGCCGAGGGGGGCTGGGATGAGGATGAATTCGAAAAGGCCGGCGCGAGCTCTTGGGTTGGTGGTTGGCTTTCGGCCCTGGACATGGCTTGCTCAGCAATAGGGGAGAGCCCATGTCTGCTGGCCACCCCGCTAAGCAGCCGATCGAGAGTCTGGGGAAGTGCATTTCTGTTTGGTGTGCTGATGATCTCGTCGATTATGTCCGGATGCCGCAACGTGTTGCGGACTTCAGCCAGAAGGTTATGAGATGATATGGTTTGGCCCTGCACGTCTTGGTCTACAATGTAGGGTGGTTTGAGGAGTCAGAGAAATTAATGACAAGCGGATGTGTATGGTGTGTGACAAGGACCACGAAAGAAAAAAAAAAAGAAGGAAAGAAAAGAAAAGAAAAGAAAAGATAATAAAAAACTCACATGGGCTGGGAAGTTGTTGCTTATCAGGCCAGTCGGGAAACAGGAGCTTGAAGATCAAGTTCCAACACTTCTCGCTGGACGTTTTGCTCGGGAACATGTCGTTTGACGTCAGCTTCTTGAATTGACGGACGTCAAAACCATCCTCGTAGTCAGTCGGTTGTTCTCGCCACTCGCAGGGCTGGTGTTTTTCGAACTCATCATCGGGAAACCGTGCCTTGCAGACGTGGCATTGCTGCCAGTCCAGGCGATCAATATGGTTTTTTTTCAGGTGCGTCCTAAGTAAGGCCTTGATCAGCTACGTCTCCGATATCAGGAGAAATGAGGCTTTCAGTAAAAAGGAGAAGAGCTCAGACTCACTTTAAGCGGTGGATGTCCTTGAATCCCATGCCATTGCAGGCCCCCGTCGAGTACCTTTCTGGTTTTTTCCTGAAATACGGACATGCAAAGCGCCGGCTGTCTTCTGAGTCTGAGTATCGAGGCTTTTTGGGTGTACGGCATTCCTTGTCCTCAGAATCGTCTCCATCGGACTCGGGATCAGCGTTAGCCTTGCGGCCCCTGTCACGCTTATGCCTCGACATGGCCGACGGTGTATCACCACTGGGAGCACCAGTGCATGTCTTGGACTGGGCATTCGCACCAGACGAAGATGCCTGGGACTGGCCACACTGGCGGAAGCAGAGCCCGATGATGAGGGCTCTGAGAACTGACTGGACCCAAGAATGCTCGGCCTTGGCTAGGCCAATCCTGAGCGTTCTCAACTGTTGCTGCCCGAGAGTCCTGAGCAATACCTCGACGGTTTTCCTTCTTCCGTGTTTGACAGCATGATGAAGAGGCGTCCAGCCGATTCTGTCCCAGCTATCCACCTTGGCTCCGGCTTGGAGAAGGAGGGATGCTACTGGTATATGACCTTTTGCAGCAGCGCAGGATAAAGGCGTCTCTCCGCTGAAGAATTCAGAAACACCAGGTTCCGCACCGGCTTCCAGAAGCAGCTTCACAACGCTCAGACGACCCTTACTCGCTGCTATCCACAACACTGGACTGGAATCCCCGTGGTGGACATCGGCACCGTGCCTCAGGAGCATCTTCACGACTTCTGCATGTCCATGAGCCGCAGCCGTATGCAGAGCTGTCATGCCGTAAACACTGTCCTTGTGGTTAAGGTCCGCCCCGGCATTGATCAGGCCACGCACAACAGCGTCGTGCCCCGCTGCCGCTGCAAGAAGAAGCGGTGTCCGCCCATAATGGTCCTGGACATCGACGTACATGCCACATTCTTGGACTTCCAAGGCACATGAATATTCATGTAGCCGTGAAGGTAACGAGCTTATGCCAAAATGAGACATGACGTGTATGGCCTTGGTCTTGCCCATCTTGAACAGGGTTTGGCTGCCGAAGTGCTTCCCCCAGAGATCGACCCAATGATCGATGAACTGGTCGTTGATAAGAAGAGACCGCTGAGCGTCGTCATCGTCGCCTCTCCCGCGAGCCAGGCCTACTTGGCCGGCCAGGCTCAGATGATGCATGCCGTATGACAGAGCGTAACCCAAGAAGTATCGTGGTGGAGATTGTCGAGGAAGTGTGGGTGGTGTCATATCGAGGTAGCGAAAGCATTCCCAGGCAATTTGAGTATGAGCAGCTGCCCAATCATCAACTTTCTCCAGTAAGAAATCTCGAACACTTTGGTGGATGAGCTCCACGGTGAAGTTGGCGGCGTCACTCGTAGCGGCAGATGTTGTTGCCCTTGAAAGCCGCAAGATCTCAACAAGGCCCCCGCATCTGCTCCGTACCCTGGCAGCTATTGCTAGTGCACTGGTCCCGTCTTCCTCGAACTCTGGACCGTAGTCGTAGTGGTGACAATGGTTTCCGCCGCCAGTCACCGCCAACGCATCCCACACTTCGAAGACCGAGAGAGGTCGGCGAGCGAATGTCACCAAAGTGAGAATATCACGCCCTGTTTTGGAATTTCGCGCGTCATGCGTGTCCAGCATCTGCCTCCAGATCGTATCATAAGCCGCCTTCAGGTCCGTAGGGAGCAAGTGACGCATGGCATTGTCTGGGTTGATCGAAGGGTCGAAGAGCAGGTGCGATACCACAAGATCAACCCACAGGAAAACGCCATCGGCCCTTTCTCCAATGACTCGAGCGAGCTCTTGCAGAGTGTCGGCGGAGCGGGACGGACTCTGCCAAACGGCGAGTCTAGACCTGACATACTCATCGAAGTCAGAGGAATTGTTGTCCTCCATGCGTACTTCCCATACCGAGTCGGAGGGGCGAAGGCGAGAAGAAACACAAATCCGGATGGCACCAGGGGGTTGAGATGACTTGCTAAGGAGTTTGACCAGCGACACGAGCTCGTCGTACTCGTCGCACTCGTCCAAAGCATCGATGAAGAAATAAAGGGGGTCTCCCAGCGCGGTCGACTTCCTGACAAAGTGCAGGAGGCTTGCAGCCAGGTCATTCTTTTCCCATGGCTTGTCAGGCCCAAGCATCTCCATCCTCTCGGCAAGCCTGGAGATCGTGTCAAGCTTGAGAAATTCTTGCGTAGATTTCAAGAGTTGGGAGAGGAGGGACCTCAGGAGGTTTGTCACCGACCGGGTAGTGCGTTGATGTGAGTGAAAGAAGAAGTAAACGGCGTGTTGTCGGAAGTTGGCGCTCTCCGGAGACTCGTGGCTGACCGAGTATTTGCGATCGATGATGTGCTTCATTAGGGTACTTTTTTCCGCTACCTGGTTTGCCGTGGATCCAGAAGATGGCAGGATGGTCGACAATGGGCTGCTCGTTCCCGGTGTTGGTGAAGCCCTCCGACCAGGACTTGAAGGTCTGGTGCTCAAAAATCCATCCAAACGTCTTCTGGTGCGCATCTCTGACAATATCGGATGAATCTCTCACTTTGAGAGATTCGAGTACCTCTAGAACAGCGTTAGTCACACTGCCCGACGTTTTCAGTGTTCAGTTCCCTTGAAGATGTTTACGTACCTTGTTCTATTGCTAAAGAGCTCGAATGCCCCTTGACTGCATCAGAGCCCAAAATAATGCTTCGCAGCGATTCCAAGATCTTCAGGTATGACGGGTCGTCAGCTGATGAGAAGCGGCAGATATCCTAGATTAGGTAGGTACACAAGGTCGGCGTTAGTGATGGTGGTATCGAGTTTGAGTTTGGAGCTTTCTCACATGATGATGGGTAGGCAAGGAAATCTGCGGAAAGGTCGACAATCTTGTCAGATTGTGGTCTACGACCTGAAGGGATCAATTGCATCAGTTTTCTTCCGGCGTTTGGTAGAGCTATCCGCTGGTTGAGTACCTAGGGAAGAAAGAATGCTCACAGTGGTATTGGTCCCTGGCAACGGCCGTGCTCGAAGAATGATGTTATTCTCCATGGTAAGCCGGCGAAAGGTAGGCCTGAGAAGTGCTGTGCTATTCGCCATATCAAGCGAGCGGCAACCATAGTGGTCTTGCCAATGTCTCTACCGCCGAGGGCACCTCGGATCCTCGACAGACTTGTACGCAGTTCAGATTGCGATCCCACGTGTGGCGTCCCCAAAAACACGATGCCCTTTGTTCTCGTTACGAGATCGTTGAGAAATTCATTGGCTCCGTCGTGGGACGCTCTGTTGAGAGCGGATTTGACAACTATTCCACCAAGGCTATGGCAGAGGAACAAAAGTGGTCCCGGTTTCCGCTGCTATTGCGGTTAGTACAATAACATTTACCAGACCAGACCTCGAAGAAGGAACAAGGTGCTGCATGTGTGGGAACGCACTTGAGGTTCGAATGCCCTCAGGCTTTCAAGCGCGACTAGCAGCTTTTCTGCGGCCTCGGAGATGCCCAGGTCTTGATGAGAAGAAAACGGCGATGAGCTGTACTCGTATGTAATAATCCTCGCCGAAGGAAGGTCCTTTGGTAGGAAGTCGCGCAACCAAAGCCGTGTTGGTTTCTCCCCTTTTCTGTCAGACTCGTGTGTGTTGGCAGTCCAAGTCGTGAAGGGGTGGCCACCGAGTCCGTGGATGGCGATTATGTCTACTCCTTGATCAGCTAACGGACCTTCAGCCAGGACGGTCAGCCCTTGTATGGCGGCAATTTGACGGGGGTCGCTCATGTTGAAGTACTCTGGAAAGGGTATGTGTAGTTGGAGCGAGACATACAGATTTCGGTAGGGGAAGAGCAAGACGGCGGAAGATAACCCCCCCGTCCAGATGGAAGCGGCTGGTCACTGGCACTCTTTCACATATACTTTGATGGAATGGCTTGCGGTGTGCGACAAAACTACACTCTAATCAAAACGTGCTGCCTGCTGGGAAAATCTGCAAACTCCGTCAGTCGCACAACCTATCATTATGCCCAACAACCCCCATCTTCGATACAAATGTTTCCAACCCCATGTTTTCGCATCTTTGGACTTCGCAGAGTACAGTTTTCACACAGTTGTGCGAATCTCACCAACCACCTGTATTGCCTAGTTGGGGTGGCGGCTAATCAAATCTACTCAACCACAGAATTTTCAAAGGCTGTCGAGCATACGAGTAGGGTTCGGAAACGAAAATTTCCATTTCCGAAATTTCAACCCCTTTTGGAAATTTTCAATTTCAAGGACCCCCTTGAATTTCAGCATTTTTCACGCAAGGAATTCTCCTTCCATTGGTCAGGGGCTGAAGAAGAAGAAGAAGCCATTTCGACGAATATCTGCGTTGTTGTAGCAAGGAAATCGTTGTTGTAGAAAGGAAATCGAGGATGGTTGACCACCTTAATGGCGGGCACTGGGTGGTAAGGTTGGAAGGTTGGCGACTTAGATACATAGTTGGGCATATATAACCCTAACTCTGTAGACCTCCAGCCTTCCGAAATGGTTAGCGAAAATGGCGGAAATTTCGCAATTCAAGGGTCGATTTTCAGTTTCCGAATTTCGAAGCCAGGTTGGAAATTTCCGAACCCTACATACGAGCAGAGCGAGATACTTGGCGATGTAGAGAAATTTCGTAGGAGGCGAAACGCGTGCGCATTTCACTGTTGACGGTGAGATAGTCTGTCCAAGGTTGCACATTACCTCGCCCATCCCTTTGCCGTTAGCCGCCCTGGGGAGTCACGGCCGAGACGGGCCGGAGGGAGCCCAAGTAGGCTTGATCAAGCAGAATCCCAAGTTGCCTCCATCACATACGACCATAGGTGCTGGAATATACGGGATCCCGTCCGCTCTCCCCTAGTCAAACCAGCGACCGCCAGATTAGTAGTTGGGTCGGTGACGACCAGCGAATCCCTGGTGTTGTATGTTTCTTTTTCATAGTTTTCGTCTTATGCCGTTTTTGCTTCGTTACCTCTGGTTTCTTGCCTTCCCGACTGGTCTCGTTTGGTGTCCTGGCGTAGCGCCGAGTGACTCCGGTGTCATGATGACGGATCTGAAAAGCCAAGCTGATCATGGTCCTCTCAACCCGATGCCGCTGACCCTTTCCCCAGCATCCAGGCAACGGTAGTTAAGCTATGTTCGTAGTATTAGCCCTTGGTAAGACGCTCGTTGGCTTTGGTTGGCCATTCATGCCGAGATTGATGGTGATCAGGTTTGGCTGGCTGCGTCCCATGGCCACATTGACAACCCTTAATAGGACACGTTGCTTTCACAGAGATCAAGAGACCTCGATATCCCCAAGACCAAGCAGAGTAGCTTCGACATCGCGGAAGACTGTCAATGAAGCTGAAATAGCAATCGGGCGGTTTCCGCATGTGGAGGTGGATCGGTAGACAGAGGATCAAAGAGGTTCCTTTAAACAGCCTTGCAGCCGGCCGCCTATAGGCATCTAACGCATTCAACGCAGCGAGTCAGTCTCTTTTTGCAAATGACCAGGAGATTCCTGATAAACTGGACTGAAAAGCACAGTGTTACGAGGTTCGCACTTCCCCATCTATGTTGAAGCACTGAAGTTGCTCAAAGCCCTGTACTTGCCGTGTCCAAGATGCCAAGAATTCCGGGGGATGCGCAGCGATTCACTCTCAGACAACGAACCCACCCCAGCTGATCACCAGAAAAGAAATTCCGCACTTTGGTCTTTTTCACTGACAATTCCCTCGTTCTGCTCGCAATCTCCTCGGACGTCAGTCAACTCCAAAACACGGACACCAGAACAACTTGGTGCAGCGTTGGTCTGGTTCGGTTTGGAGAAAGAAAACTCATGAGGCAGGGGCACGGTCACCAGCGAAATAGTTCGACAAAGCCGTCTGCAAACCTGTATCCACCCGGGTTCGCGCCCGGGCGGCCCCACGGTTCGTGATACATATCGACGTCGATTACCCGCATTTGGTGCGCTGTGTCTGTCGGGGACTGCCGACTTGCACGAGTTTGAGATAGGCTGGATCTGCTTCTCGGACTTGTTCCCAAATCGGTGTGGGCTCCATATCCGCTACCTATCACCTGACTTGTTTCCAACGAGGGGAAGGCCAACTTGGCCGACTGCACATGATCCCTAATACAACAAACTTCTCTGAGCGCTGCCCCCAATTAGCCCAAGGGTCCCAGAGACTCGGCTGCACAGCCGGCGAGGGAGAAGCGAAACACGCAAACTCGTTATCCGGCTTGACCAACCTGCGGTATCCCACAGTGACGTTGGTTTGCGATCGCGGCGCAATACATGGTGAACCGTTCCTAGGGTGTTTGCGATAGGGGAGCGAAAAGGAGGAAACTTTGGCCTCACCACTCCGTTTCAGCGGCTTTGCTGGTTTTATACGGGTGATCTAGTGCTACCGTCCGTTCCCAATTTCCACGCTGCCTGAACGAACTCTCTTGACAACCCGAGCAACACGTCCCGATCGCCTTTCGGCCGAGCTGTTATGGCATCGATGCAGTGATTGACACTGCGAGCGAAAACGATGACTCCGTGCGAGCCGAAGGCGTCCGCCCCCCCTGAGCTACCGGTGCTACATTCAACATTGCCCGAGGACGAACACCTCGGTCTTCGAGGAGCACCGCCGCCGCATACCCCGCAGCCTCGTTGTCCCGCCGCCTTGACTCAGCCCGCCCTTCTCCGGCCCGGGAGACAATAAGGTTGGAACACCGGCGGGTATCGACCCTGCAGTGCGCTGTCTGGATTGGGAGGAGTTGCTAAAACATCGCACTACAAAATCCTGAATAGCCCGCCTGCGGCCGCAGCCTGCCCATCTTGGGTCGACCGGGGACGCAGCTCGCAGCGCCCGGACCATCGCTGACGCTGTCAAGCGGAGGCGGCAGTTCACACCGGCCCCCCGTAACCGGAGCCGCCGTCTACCCGGCGACCACGATCCCAAATGTCCTCGTCGGAGCAGACGCCCTCGAATGCGGTGCCAGACACGCAGCTTGGATTGACCGAAGATGAGATCCAGCTACTGCGACATGGCCAACAACAGGTCGCGGCCGCGGGCGGGTCGACGTCGTCCCGCGCGGCTAGTCGCGCTTCTTCGCAGGGGCTTTTGATGATGGACAGTTCGTCGCTCACAGCCCTGGGCCGCCACTTTGACCGTGTCATGCAGCACATTCAGGAACGACTAGAGTATCTAATGGAACAGTCGCAAATCGTGACGCTCTCCGTCTACGACCGAGCCGGCAATTTGATCGATAACGCCGACGCAGAGATCCAGCGCTATCACGACATCATGGCCCAGATCGATGAGCTTGAGTTGGACTTTGATCGCATTCGACACATTCGCGATATTGTTCGTGATTTCCGTCGCCGCGCCGAGGAGCTGGAGCGTGAGCTAGAGCGGTCCGGTAGTGGAAGCTCGAGGAGGCATGGCCATGGACAGTCGTCTCATCGCAGCCACGGACACTCAAGTTCAGGGAGGCGACGGGCTTGATGGGACGACGCCAGATCCACACGGGCCGCCTTGGCATGTCATGCCTGTGGGAGACGCGAATTGGGTGATGCCGCGAGCATACAGCTGTATGGGAATTGGGAGCTAACCTGTATCTGCGGCAAGGACCGTTGCACAACTCTATGCAACAACGGAGAATGCGAACGAGGAGACCCTCGAGAAGTGGGTCGCGCACACTACTTATACACTCAAGGGGCGTTTGCGTGCTGGCAAGATACGCATATCTGCCAGACAAGGCTGCGCAATGCCATGGATGGCGTTCAACGGGAATCAACAGCACCGTTGGACAGCTCTAGACGACTTTATCTGATGCCATTGCTTGGAACAAAGGAACAGAAACGGAGACGATGCAATGATTTGCACGGATATATAATGACGTTTGTGGAGTGCCTCCTCGCCGGGTCCACTCCGGCGGAGGTTGCAACACCCACATGATACCTGACGATTTTATCTCGAAAGATTGACGGGCCTCACGGCTGAACAAGACGGGAATTGGCCTCGCGGCTTTGGTTTACTCCTCTTCTTTCTGTTTTTGCCTTTCACATTCCATGTCATACCCAACCATCTTCTGTTTCGCTGCCTGCAGGCCATCTTTTCCCCCTGATCTCGACGCGCAAAGTTACCCCTGTGCTGACATAGAGCCCACTGTCATAGGGGCTACTTCAGTACTTATCCCACCAGCATCAATCAATGTTGCACTTTGAACTGATATCTTCAAGGAACGGTGCAACCGGCACCCCTTATTTCATCTTGTTGACCCAGATTTCTCACCACTTCAGGTACCAAAGGCTTCCCCAAGTTGTGGCAGGGCAGGCGGGACTTTGGCAAGCCGAATGTTCTCAACGTTTCCCTTCTCACGCAAAAGTTCTCGAAGATGCGTCTTACGTTCACGTTTGGCCATGAATGACAGATACCTTCATGTTAGATGACTGTATTATATACAATGAAGATATATGAAGTCTCTCCTGATCGCTGCCGTTCTCTGTGAGATTGATAATCATGCCAATTGCGGTACATGGATTCTACGTCTCTAAGCGGCCCGCATTGCAGCACTCCCACGTCGGATATGCCCTCTCAATGAATCCACCAACAGCACCAGGCGCTGATCGCCATGGCTCAGTATATACAGTTGGATTGGGTATGTGTGTCGGTGATCCTCAGAGTCCCATCACCTCCCGGTCGTAAACAACGACGCCGTTACGTTCCTTCATCTTCCTCCTGAAGCGGCCCGCCGCCCCGTCCCGCACGCGCTGCTCCGCGTCCAGCTTCTCCTTGGCCTGCGCCGCGAGCTCCTTCATGTCGTGCTTAACGGTTTTGGTGAGGATGGCGCTCCAGCCGTTATGGGGCTTGCACTTTTTCTTGACGCACATGCCCGCCGTAAGGGGGTCTTCATCCTCGCCATTACTGCTGCTGCTGCTGCCGCCGCCGTTTTCCAATGGGTGGTTGGGGGGAGGGGGATCGAGACGGCCCGCCTTGAAGATGGCCTCGCCGCGCGGCGACTGGAGGAACACGGCGAACTGGTGGGTCGCGCCGACCGTGTCGAGGCGGAAGTCGTAGCCGCACAGCTCCTTGGCGGTGCCCCGCCCCGCGGCGATGGCGGCCTCGCGCCGCCGGAGCGCCAGGTCGATCAGCTGCAGCATCTTCTTGCAGAGGACAATCTCCTCGCCGAGCTGGTAGCGCTCCGCGGCGGAGCGCGAGAGGAGCGCCCGCTCCTCGGGCGTCAACGCGCTGCTTGAGGCGGGCGAGTCCCAGAAATTTGGCGGAGTTTCTGTGGGTGATCCCGGTTAAGGGCAAGGGTGAGTATACTGAGCGACAAGGTGATGGAAGAGAGGGGCCAGGTGTTTGGGGTAGGAGAGGGGGGCCGCCATACCGAATGGTGTCTTGCCTAGTCTCCAAGGCGGGGCCCCGTCTTCTGATTTGGAGTTGGGGGCATCAAGCAGGCCTATGAACTCTTCTTGGGTGAGAATGTCGGCACCGTTGGTCGCGGCGCCTTTCGTCCGGGGCAATGTTGCGATTAACTGCTCCCACCAGGCCTGGCAATGCTCGGGTGAGCAGAATATGCTGGGCTGTGCCGTGTCGTAGATGCGCGCCGGATTGTTGCAGCCTGAGAGGGAACACATCTTCTTGTAGCGCGTTGTGTAGCGGCCGCCGTCGGTGCAGTTCGGGCAAATGTACTTTTGCACTAGGTTCTCTCCCGTGTGCTTGTCCATGCCGATGCACTCGCCGTGGAACCAGTCCTCGCACCGATCGCATGCTATCATGAAGCGGTGGTCGTCTGGTCCTCGGCAGAGGCAGTAAGGCCCATTGTCGGATTCACTGGAATCGCCAATTCCAACGCCGTCTGCGGTAGTGGCCCCCGTCTGCTTGGAGGAAACATCAGCCTTCGCCTTTTTGCTCCCGCCGCCCTTGGCTTTCTTCGCTGTGCCGGTAGCGCCCTGGCCGGGCCGGGCGCGTTTTGAAGGCGCCTTAACCACGGATGCTGTGCCCTTCTTTTTCTTTGACGAAGTCTTGGTGGTGTTCGCCATAGTGTTGGCGTCATCAGCAATTTCCTGGTTGACGCTGTCGCTGCTTGGTGGAAGTGTAGAATGTGGTGATGAGGCTTGATTTGACTCGGCACGAGGTAGTTCAGAGAGTCGACCTTGACCTTGGTCGGCTGGAAGCGGGCTGCGAGTTTCCCCCTCCATGGTTGTTGTTTCTTTTTTGCGACTTTGAGTGTCTTGCTGCGACTGGCTGCCCTCTGTTGCCGGTGCTGGGTCAAGTGTAAAGAACGACGTTGAATATGCCATTATCCATGTGAAACTGGAGCTGGCAGTAATCGTCCTGCAGGTATCCTCACGTGCATTGTGCCACTAAATTAACCTTCTAGCGTATTCATTGGAGTTGCACACGCGATCTGTGTTCAGGTTCAGTCGCGTTGAGCGCATGGTGAAAACTGCCCGCAGTTGAACACAGTCAAATGAGTGAGTGAAGTTACACCTGAGTTGAATAAGAGCATAATTATGAGTATTCCGCTATAGGCATATCGTAACGATAACTGATTGGCTGGTCTTGCTCTGCAATGTGGCATGCATCAAAGCGGGGTATGACTTTGGCGCCGTGTATCAGGAGATTTCAATGTTTTGGTACTCATTTGAGGTTTTGAGTTCCTCATCTTCATAACACCTCCAAACAATCCGCATGCAACGGCACTCACAATGCCACCACAAACTACGACGGCCCGCACCGTCATAAATTCCCTTCCGAGGGCTGTATCACGGCAATCCTCACGATTAGTATCAACATGGCGCGTCGCGCAGCCCAACTCTCGGCCCATCGCACCTCCCCCCTATAAATCTCATTCACAGTCATTCCAGCCATTGGTGCAGCGCAGGTTCAAATTCAGCACAGTGGAAGAGGCAAAAAGCAGGTATCGCTCAGGGGTAGGTTCGGAGATTGTTCAATTAAGGCGTCAGTTCGACGCAGGCTGACTCGTGACTTTTCGTCGCAGCCCTTCTCATGGAAAGCCGGCCTTCTCTTCGTCCTCACTGGCTGTGGCTTGGTTTGGTACTTCAGGAGTGAGAAAGAGCGGATGCAGCGAAAAAGGATAGCCGAGTCTGCCAAGGGCGTTGGCAGGCCGAAGGTGGGCGGTCCGTTTGAACTGGTGGACCAGGAAGGCAACAAAGTGACGGAGCAGGACCTCAAAGGACGGTACTCTCTTGTGAGTTCTGGACATTAGACCGGCCGGCTAGTGTGTGTGCAGGGCTATACTGACCCTGATGGGCAGGTCTACTTCGGCTTCACCCACTGTCCTGACATCTGCCCCGAGGAGCTGGACAAGATGGCAAGGATGTTCGATCTGGTCGAGGAACAGCGACCCGGCTGGCTAACACCCGTCTTTGTCACATGCGACCCGGCACGCGACCCGCCAAAGGTGTTGAAGGAATATCTGGCCGAGTTTCACCCAAGCTTCCTGGGCTTGACAGGCACGTACGACCAGATCAAAGCCATGTGCAAGGCATACCGCGTTTACTTCAGCACGCCGACCGAGGTGAAGCCGGGCCAGGACTATTTGGTGGACCACAGCATCTACTTTTATCTGATGGATCCTGATGGTGACTTTGTAGAGGCTCTAGGGAGGCAGCACTCGCCTGACCAGGGTGCCAAGGTCATATTAGACCATATGAAAGACTGGAGGGGCCAGCTAAGGACGAAGTGAGCGGAACCGGCTGGTAGACAGGGTGCAAACTGTGAAATATTATGTGACTCTACATTAGATTAGGTATCTCCGCTTGTTCGACTAGGCTTTTTCTTGGCATTTAGGTCGTTCCGAATTGTCGGGTTATTCAGAGAGGCTGAGAAGCAGCATCATCTGAAGGAAGCTCGCGGCAGGCGGCAGGCTGCAGATACTGAGCAGCCAGACATGCACACATCTACGTCATAAGGTTATGGTGGGCAGCTTGAGTGGGGCTAGCCTTGATGCAACTCTTTTATCACAGCAACTGCAGCCCAGACCCACCCTCTGACTTCAGGTTATCGTGCAGTATGGATACGTTAACATACCAACCAAGTGGAAAAGAATTCTTCGGGCTCTGTCATGACCCTTTTTGTGGCGCACAACTGCATAATCACTGCACAAAGGGCCGCCATTTGCGGTCGAAAGTCAGAAAAGTCTCTTCTTGCCATTCCAGTCCTTTCTGAGCGCTACGCTGTCAGTTTCGTTTGGAGTCTGACAGTCGGTGTCAATGAGAGGAATCCGCACGACGTGCTTCTTGAGACTTCTCTGATTTTGAGAAAGACTTTTCTTCTCTGTGGAACCTCGAATCACACACCCACAAACCACAAACCAGACATCTAAGCATTCCAGCATTTCAGCATAGCAGGCGCAACAAATCCTTGTCCTTTCAAACCTCCGCTTAGGGCTTATCTCTTCCCCGCTTTTCCACTTGTGCTCGTCGAAAAAGACGGCAAACGGCTCCAGACGTTGGATCCATCGTCCATTTCAGGGATTGTGTCGCATGCCCGTAGCGTCGCCATGTCTGCGCCGTCCCCTGGTAGTTCAGCCCAGCCGCGGCGTTCTGCGCTGAAGGCCGACGGTGACAGTGACAGGACCCCGCCTCTGGCCGCCTCTGTCAAAGGTAGGTCGAGCCATGAAGATCAACTGCTAGAGGTTCCCCTCTCATCGTTCAAACTTTGAGTAACAAGGTCGCCTTGTGTAAAAGTGCCAAGTGGCCCACCACTCCATCTTCCTCTCTCATCTTCTCCTCTCCACAGACTCGGTACTGATTCAACACAGCTGTGCAAATCGCCGAGCCAGAGTCTGCATCTCCTGACGAGCAGCAAGTGAAGAAGCAATTCACAGCAGGTGTCGCCAAGAGACTCAGTGGACGGCCTCCCCTCCAGAACACTTTATCCAGGTCCTCCACCCTCAGTCAAATGAGCTTGGAGGGCGGCGCTGATTCAACTGCTGTGGGCTCCCCATCAGTGTCTGCTGAAGACGTCCAGAATTATCACGTAGCCTCCTATCACCGTCACAAAATGGACCGCGCCAGCGAGAGGCTTCTGGTCCAGGTGGCAGAATGGCTCGAGCGAGAGAAGACCAAGAGAGAACACAGGAAGTCTCGAACACACACGGTTCGGCGCAAATTAGAGCATGCCGCTTCAGCAGTTCTAGGGCCAGGCAGCAGGCCGCGGGCTGACTCGCTCGATTCTGACTCGAGCGAGGTGTCCCTAGATCGTCTCCAGCACATTTTGGATGACAGCATGGCGGCCTTGGGCCTGAATACCATCCCAAAATACAGCCCCCGCCTCGGCCGAAGACACCGCAAGAGATCAAGCAAGAATCTTACCCGCGGCGACCCTTCAGACACGGAGTACTTTGACGGGGACGTCGTGGTACCGAGTTGTGATGCTTTCCTAGACAACTCAAAGACTCTCAGTTACACGGGCGGCAAGGTTGGCGCCGATGATACTTCCTCCATTTCAAGCCGGAAGGAGGAAAAGGACAAGCAGGCCTGGATCACCTTCAAGAACGAAATCATCCGCCTCGCGCATACCCTGAGGCTGAAAGGCTGGCGGCGTGTCCCTCTCGATAGCGGCGAGAGTATCTCCGTCCAACGTCTCAGCGGCGCCTTGACCAATGCTGTCTACGTAGTTTCGCCGCCCCCAGAGTCCGTACTGCCCCCACAGGATGGCAAGAAGCGGCCGACCAAGGTGCTGCTGAGGATCTATGGGCCGCAAGTAGAACATCTCATTGACAGAGAGAACGAGCTGGGCGTTCTGCGACGGTTGGCCAGGAAGAAGATTGGGCCTAGACTACTCGGAACCTTCCTTAATGGCAGGTTTGAACAGTGGTTGAACGCTGTTGCGCTAACCCCGTCTAGTTTGCGGGAACCAGAGACGTCGAAGCAAATTGCAAAGCGCATGCGGGAGCTGCATGACGGTGTTGAGTTGCTCGTTGAGGAAAAGGATCAGGGCCCCGCTGTGTGGAAGAACTGGGACAAGTGGGTGAGCCAGGTCGAGAAGACAGTCAACTTCCTCGACAAGCAGGTCATGGCTTCGTCTCACAGCGCAGGAGGGAGTCCAGGCAGCGTGTGGAAGCCTCGCGGCTTCGTTTGTGGCGTGCAGTGGCCCGCCTTCAAAGCCCTGGTAGAGAAATACCGCAAATTCGTGGTAGATTACTACGGCGGCGACGCCAGGAAAATCCGGGAGAAGCTGGTCTTTTCCCACAACGACGTAAGCCATCCTAGCTGCAAACTCCATTCCCTCTATTGCAGTCACTGACAACAAACCAGACGCAATACGGCAACATCCTCCGTGTCCGCCCGGACGACGAGAAATCGCCCCTCCTCCAACCGGCCAACGAACACAAACAGCTCGTCGTAATAGACTTTGAATACGCCGCCGCCAACGTCCCCGGGCTCGAGTTCGCCAACCACTTCTCGGAATGGACGTACAACTACCACGACCCTGTCCGCCCCTACGCTTGCGACGCATCCCTCTACCCTACCCCGGACCAGCAACGGCGGTTTGTGAAGGCCTACGTAGACCACAGGCCGCAGTTCCCCTACGTTGATCCTTCTTCTGCCCACCCCACGCCCGGTGGTACTCACAGTGCTCCGGGAACGCCTGGCGGCGGGGGCGGCCTGCACACGACCCCGTCGACGAGCTCCATCGTCGAGTTCATGCTGGATGCAAGGGTCCCTCCGGGCGGCTGGAAAGAAGAGGAGAGGAAGAGGGAGGCGGAGGCGGAGGAGAAGGTGAGGGCTTTGATGGAGGAGACCAGGCTCTGGCGGCCGGCTAATAGTGCGCAATGGGTTGCGTGGGGCATCGTGCAGGCCAAGGTCAAGGTGAAGGAGGAGGCAACGGGGAATGGGGAAGAGGAAAATGGAATAGTGCAGAATGGGGTGGATGCCGAGGCCGAGGCTGAGGCAGAGGCAGAAGCAGAGTTTGATTACCTTGGATATGCGCAGGAGAGGGCATATTTCTTTCTCGGGGATTGCGTGCTGCTGGGACTGGTCAAGGCCGAGGAGCTTGGCGACGAGGTCAGGGAGAGGCTGAAGATGGTTGAGTACTAGTAGCTACGTACTGAGTATAGGGGAAAGGCTTATTCAGCTCTTTCTGCTTGGTCAAGCGGGCAAGCAAGCGGACAAGCAACACCATCAGGAGAACACCATGAGAAGATAGTACGGCAGACGGATGTAGGCTGCCGAGGCTGCCAGGCAGAAGCATTCCTTCGGAGGTGTCGGTGTGCTTGGGTTTCGGCACCCATAATTCCAATCGATTTCTTTTCGTCTCCAGACCTACCTGTTGCCCCTATAAACGAAGTCCGCGTGTAACCCTGGGACAGATTGGTAGGCGTTGGAGGGACGAGGCACTGTGGGCCGGCATCACAAGATATCAGCGGCTGATTCGATGTGCATTGGTTGTGTGAGGCCGCTCCCTGTAAATCCGGAGCGGTCCGAGAGCGATGAGTTCGTCAATGCGGCTGTCGACGGGATTTCCGCATTCCCGCTTGCTAGGGGTCAGTGAAGAAACCAGTCACCAGTCACTTGGTACGTAAGATAAAAATCAGGGTGCGAAAGTATTTGTGGGTTCACCCCACTTAGCCAAATCGCGTCCCTCGCGCCCACCGTGTCGCCATACAACCTACCACTTACAACAACAACAGCTCAGTCAATTCCTAGCCAAAATACGCGAATTCGGTACAATTCTATCGCTAAATGTCTACTCTATACAGGAGAACTGTAAGGAGTTGAGCCCGGCCAAGAGGGCTTTAATTATTATAGCCCAATAGTTGGGTGTTATACAGGCCGAGCTT